>NC_052047.1:100762812-100847848 GCF_903992535.2 Arvicola amphibius
AATACAAGAGTATGCCACAATTATGGAAGTATTTAACTTGTAAGAAGTGTCAAAAAGTACAGCTAGAGATGCAATTTTAAAAGTAGAAAAATGTATTCAGGATGTGTGTGTGTGTGTGTGTGTGTGTGTGTGTGTGTTTAAATTCACAGGCTCTTTGAAATTTTGTTGTTTGCCGTACACTTATATTGAGATTTTGGATCCTCACCTTCCTAGACCTGGATGGAGCGGGGAGGACCTTGGACTTCCCACAGGGCAAGGAACCCTGACTGCTCCTTGGACTGGAAATGGAGGGGGTGGGGAAATGGGGGAAGGGAAAGGGAAATGGGAGGAGGGGAGGAGGTGAAAATTTGTAAAAATTATATACTTTAATAAAAAAGGAAAAAAGGAAAAAATAAATTTTACTTTAATAGTCAATGATACTTTGTTTTTACCATCTTTGCATCATATCTTTTTAAATGTCCATTTCCTTACATTTATTTACCTCCATTTATTTTCAATGAAATATTTATTTCTACTTACATTTCTGTGTCTTGTACATGTGTGAGTGAATGTCATGTGTGTTCAGTCATCACAAGGCCTGAAAAGAACATAAAATTCCTTAGACCTGGAGCTAATGGCCATTGTGAGCCACCTGGCATGGGTGCTGGGAATAGAACTCCAACCTTCTGGAAGGCCATCAAGAGTTCTTAGCTACTGAACCATGTCTGTACTTCTATGCAATACTTTATTTATGAGCAGTCATCTATACATACTGTGCATTTTCTCAGTGTGACTGTGTTTGACATGTCTGGATCCTTGCAAAGGGTAGAGATACAAGAGATGGATCCGCATTGCCCATGAATCTGAATTGCTTCCTCTGAAGCTATATTGTCCCCAAGATGATAAATACTTGGTACACCCATGTCCTCTCATGAGTATGAGTGAAAAATTATACAAGTAGAAATCATATTTAAATTACATGCTAATATATATGCCCATATTATTTACCTCTTCTAAAAATAAATTAAAACCCAAATGAGAGCAAATGCATTTATTGACTTTGATATTCACTTCATTCCACTATAAATGAGAAATTAATCTTGATTTAACACAAATAAAAAACCAATTTGTCACCTTAAATTTTCTAGAATTTCTCATTTAATTTAATACTCATAATATATAACAATGCCCATAAGCTTTGAAAGACATGACAAATATAACTAAAAATATAATAAAAATATAACATATGACTCATTTTATATTGGTAAATTTTTTTTCTTGAAGTTAGCTTAATCACTAAATGTACTATTACAGAGACAGTAATAAGTCTGCACTCAATTATAGCAAGCTTGCTTCAAATTTTTAATTGTAGAAATACATAGCAATTGTTGTGGGAGCTGCTCCTGCTCCTTCAGCCAATAATCTTTAAGATACAGTGCTGTGGGAGCTCCTTCTGTTTGTTTACTTAGCCAAAAGCCTTGAAGGTACCAGCTCACTAGGGCATGGTCTCTGATACTGTAAGTAATGCAGCTTATAATAAAGCATGTGCTTGTTCTCTCACTTCCGGCTGCTAGACTCTGTTCCTGTTCCTGGTTCCTGCAGAGGACTGTAATATAGGACAGTGATCTGTAAGTCTCCTCTAAATAAATAACTCTTTATTATACATAATTCTGAATTAGTGTGGGATTAGTTTGTATCTTCTGCCATTAAGCAATAAATAGCTTTCATGCCTATATTTTTTTCTAACTTTTTAAGCAGTTTGTTGCCTATTACTGCCCATTGTAGGAAGGCATATTGTAAACCTGGTGAACTCTACTTCTGTTTAAAGTGTGTACAACATACTAAAATAGAAAAAATATGTTTGTTATAAATAAGTATTACGCGGAGTCTCTGCTCAGTGCCTTGTGAAAAGTTCCCCTGGGAATTTTATAAAATATTGAAGACATCATTGAGTTTACTTTTTTATCACTCAAAACTTAAATACCTCTATGATTACGGGTTTCATAAAATCCTGGATACAATGAAATCTCTCTTTTCAGTTACTCAGTGAAATCTGACATTCCAGTTGGGATAAATGTATATATCAAATATGTATTTACAGATGAGTATACAGTATCTCCACAAAATTTCTTTAAGAATTAAATATGGTAGTTTTCAAGCACGTAAGAGAAAGCCTAAACCATTTTTCTTCCCATTCTGTCTGGCCCCTGTTTCTGGTAGAAGCATATTTTGTTAATATTTAGATAATTCATGATATATTTCACCTTTTGGTCTGTATTTTGTTTCTTAAAAACTGTTGTTCAGGGGCTACAGAGATCTCTCAACAGTTAAGAGCATATGGTACTTCTGTAGAAAACCTGAATTAAATTTCCTTCTTAAGCACCCAATTGAGCAGCTCACAACTGCCTGAAGATCCAGCTCCAGGGTATCTGGTGCCTTCTTCTTGCTGCTGGGGACACTGCAAAGGGCAAGGGCACATAACATACAGACATATATGCACACACATAATTAAAATTAAATAAATCTTTTAAAAGGGAAGATTTGTCCATAAGCACTTGTGTATAATAAGTAAATGATTAAGAAGTAAGAATATGATTTTAAAATATATATGAGTAATATAATGTATATGTGAATATATATGAATATTATATATGTATATTATTTGTATTACATAAACTATGCATATGCTCATTGTATAGACACATACAACAGAAGTTTTCCTTGAAGTGAAACCCTCTAGATAAGTACACAACTTTCAGGTTATCCTTGCTTAAGTAATTATGCTTTTTTTCAAACAGGATACATTTTAAAAGTTAATGTACTGGTAGAATTTTCAATGAGGTGATGTCAATTAGTACACAAATAATCCCCAAGTAAAATATCTTAGACATAAAAGATGTTCAGCCTTTGCCATGTAAGCAGAAATATGACCTTCTTTGCTTTTCTACCCCAGGTGTTTACATCTCCAGCCTTAATTTGTCTGTACTTTGTTATTTTTGTCTTAACCAAGGCTAATAAAATGAGTAGCAGAACATTAAAGTTTTGGCATAATTGGACTGGAAATGAACTAATCAATAAATGTCCTCCTGATCTATTCATGGATGTGTAACATAGAGCCAAAATTTATAAGATATTGATAATTAGAAATATAGAATGTTGGAAAATGGAATATGCTTATGTCCTAGAATAAGAATAAAGTGTTTCATTGGTAGTAAAAATACATGAGAAATGTTAATTAAATATGACTAAATGAAAATTAATATTAGTGAACTGCTAAATGTATCTTAAGTTTTCCTGACTATATGTGGATTTTTTTCTTTTGGTTTTTTGAGACAGGGTTTCCCTGTAGCTTTGGAGCTTGTCCTGGTACTAGCTCTTGAAGACCAGGCTGGCCTCAAACTAATAGATACCTGCCTGCCTCTGCTTGCCAAGTGCTGGAATTGAAGGTGTGCCACCACCACCTGGCTCTACATGTGAATTTTTTTTGAGGGACAAAAGGTGCACAGATTTTTTAAACATTATTTATTTATTTATTTATTTTTATTTTTCCATTCAAAAATTTACACTTCCTGCCCTCCTCCTATTCCCCTCCCACTTCCCCACTCCCCCTCCTTCCTCCCCCTCCCTCCTCAAGAGAGGGCAGGGAACCCTGCCCAGTGGGAAGTCCAAGGCCCTCCCCCCACATCCAGGCCTAGGAAGCTGTGCATCCAAATAGACTAGGGTTCCAAAAAGCCAGTACATGCAGAACATGTGGATTTTTATATATAGAAAAAGTGATCCCAAACTTATATTCATGAACTTTGCAGTGATTTCACAATTAATGACACTCTACTTAACAGAAAAGAAGGTAACAGGGAAAGGTTATTGGTTAACTTGTTTGTCTAATTAAATGCACTGAGAAATGACCTGCAGAGCAGTAAAGTGCACTTCTTAGTGTCTACTCTGAATTATTCAGGGCACAGATGACAGAGGCAGAGTGTGGTGACTGGCATAAGCATGGGTGGCTCTAACAGCAGGGCAACCAAGAATCCGCATGCCAGCTGGAGGGAAGAACACTAGGTGTCTTAATTTTTCTTTTCTTTTTCCCATAAATTTACATGCTTTTGATATAAGAGACAATCACTCACTCCTTGTAAGTTTCATTTCTTTTATATTTAGCACTATACAGTTATGAATATTTCCCAGATCTTCCCATTTGTATGATGTCCTTTATATGTTTTCCTGTATTCTTTGATTCAGATTGCTCAGGATGTTTTCTTTTTTTTCATATAGTATTATTACCTTAGAGTACGCATGTGTGCACACACACATGTACACACACACACGTTGTCATTTCTTTTTACTCTTAACTCTTTGGGGTGACTGCCACCCAGCTCCCAAATAATCACATGACCACTTGTTATTTCTTATGAATGCCTAGCCTTAGTTTGGCTTATTTCTAGCCAGCTTTTCTTAACTTAAATTATCCCATCTAATTTTTACCTTTGGGCTTTTACCCTTCTCTATTTTTGTATATCTTTTCTTCCCTTCTTACTCTGTGTCTGACTGTGTGACTGGGTGGCTGGCCCCTGGCATCCTTCTCACCTTCCCTTGGTCTTACTGTTTCTTCTGCTTCTTCTATCTATTCTTGCTGCCTGGCAACCCTGCCTATCCCTCTGTGGCCTAGCTATTGGCCATTCTGCTGTCTATTAGAACAATCAGGTGTTTTTGACAAAGTAACACAACTGCACAGAGTTAAACAAATAAAAAATAAAGGAATGCAACACATACTTTCATCATTAGACAAACATTCTACAACATGAAAGAACATAATGTATCTTTAATATTACACAACATATATGTGCATATATATGCAAGACACTTCTAGGCATATCCTTAAGGTAAAAGAACCTTATATGCCTTTAATAACATAATATAGGTCCTTCATTTATTTTGCATTTTCATATAAAGACAGTTTCAGGACAGAACAAATAGGCTTAGGTAGCAATGGAAATTTTAAAAGACTTGTTCTTTATTGATTTCAAAGACTAAATCTTCAATGATGAATGTTGACATCTTTCCCCCTAATCAACACATTTTCATCTACAACTGTATGTTTAGAGGTACAAATAGATCCTTGTATATAAAATTTCCATCTCTTACTGCTCCAATTGATGCATGAGTTTTTAACATGAGTTTGCAAGTATTAATTTTTACAGTAACCTCCCAAATTGTTTTCATAATAATGATAATTCCTTCATCTCAATTCAAAACCCATAGTCCTCAGAATTTACATTGTTTCCTTAAACTAAGTTCTATTTTATTGATTTTTATTAAGCTCTATATTTTTCTATGCTCCCCTCTCTTCCTCCCCCTTCCCCACTTCAACCCTTCCCCAAGGTCCCCATGCTCCTAATTTACTCAGGAAATCTTGTTTTTTTCTAATTCCCATGTGGATTATATCTATGTAAGTCTCTCTTACTGTCCGCATATTTGTCTAAGTTCTCTGGGATTGTGGTTTGTAGGCTATTTTTTTTTGCTTTATGTTTAAAAACCACCTATGAGTGAGTACATGTGATAACTGTCTTTCTGTTTCTGGGTTACCTCACTCAAAATAATATTTTCTAGCTTTATCCATTTACCTGCAAAATTCAAGATGTCATTTTTTTCTGCTGTGTAGTACTCCATTGTGTAAATGTACCACATTTTCCTTATCCATTCTTTGGTTGAGGGGCATTTAGGTTGTTTCCAGGTTCTGGCTATGACAAATAAAGCTGCTATGAACATAGTTGAGCACATGTCCTTGTGGCACGATTGAGCATCCTTTAGATATATACCCAAAAGTGGTATTACTGGGTCTTGAGGAAGGCTGTTTCCTAATTTCCTGAGAAATTGCCACATTTATATCCAAAGGGGCTGTATCAGCTTGCATGCCCACCAGCAATGCAGAAGTGTTCCCTTTACACCAAAGTCTCTCAGAAATAAGTTACCGTCCGTGATTTTGATCTTGGCCATTCTTACAAGTGTAAGATGGAATCTCACAGTTGTTTTGATTTGCATTTCTCTGATGACTAAAGATGTTGAACATTTCCTTAAGTGTCTTTCAGCCATTTTAGATTCTTCTCTTGAGAGTTCTCTGTTTAGGTCTGTACTCCATTTTTTTTATTGGATTATGTATTCTTTTGGTGACCAATTTCTTGAGTTCCTTATGTATTTTGAAGATAAGATTTCTGTCTGACATGGGGTTAGTGATGATCTTTTTCCATTCTGTAGGCTGTCATTTTGTCTTGTTGACCATGTCCTTTGCTTTACAGACACTTTTCAGTTTCAAGAGGTCCCATTTATTGATTGTTTCTCTTAGTGTCTGTGCTACTGGGGTTATATTTAGGAAGTAGACTCCTATGCCAATGTGTTCAAGTGTATTTCCCACTTTCTCTTCTATAAGGTTCAGAGTGGCTGGCTTTATGCCGAGGTCTTTGATCCATTTGGACTTGAGTTTTGTGCATATTGATTGATATGGTGGTATTTTCATTCTACATGTTGATATCCAGTTATGCCAGCACCACTTGTTAAATATGCTTTCTTTTTTCTATTTGATATTTTTTGCTTCTTTGTAAAAAATCAGGTATATGAAGATGTGTGGATTGATATCCGGGTCTTCTATTTGGTTCCATTGTCCTCCTGTCTGTTCTTATGCCAATACCAGGCTGTTTTCAGTACTGTAGCTCTGTAGTAGAGTTTGCAGTCAGGGGTTGTGATGCCTCCAGAAGTTCTTTTATTGTACAGGATTGTTTTGGCTATCCTGTTTTTGTGCTTTTCCATAAGAAAAATACCATTCTTTCGAGGTCTGTGAAGAATTTTACTGGGATTTTGATGGGCATTGTGTTGAATCTGAAGATCGCTTTTGGTAAGATTGCATTTTTACTATGTTTTAATTCTGCCTACCCAAGAGCATGGGAAATCTTTCCACTTTTCGGTGTCTTCTTCAATTTTTTTCTTCAAAGAAATAGAGTTCTTGACATACAAGTCTTCCACTTGTTTGATTAGATTTACTCTGAGATATTTCATGCTAATTGTGGCTATTGTCAAGGGTGTTGGTTCTCTGATTTCTTCCCCAGCCCTTTTATCATCCGTGTACAGGAGGGCTACTGTTTTTTTTAGTTGATCTTGTAGCCTTCTACATTACTGAAAGTGTTTATGGGTTTCTTGATAGAATTTTTGCGTTTGCTTATGTAAACTATCATATCATCAGCAAACAGTGAGAGTTTGACTTCTTCTTTTGAAATTTGTATCCCCTTGATCTCCTATTGGTGTCTTATTGCTCTAGCTAGGACCTCAAGAACTATATTGAATAGATATGTATAGAGTGGACTACCTTGTCTTGTACATACCCTAATTTATGGGAAACAATGAAAGCACTGTTAAGAGGAAAGTTAATAACATTAAACACCTACATAAAGAAGCTGGAAAAATCCTACACAAGTGCATTAACATTTGAAAACTTTATTTTTTTTGTAAACTTTAGAACAAAAAGAAGCAAACTCATTAAGAGAACTAGATGACAGGAAATAATCAAATTGAGAGCTGAAATCAACAAAATAGAAACAAAGAAAACAATACAAAAATCAATGAGACAAAGAGTTGGTTTTTTGAGAAAATCAACAAAATAGACAAAACTTTATCCAAATTAACCAAAAGGCAAAGAGAGAATATCCAAATTAACAAAATCAGAAATGAAAAGGTGGACATAACAACAGACATGGAGGAAATAGAGAAAATCATCAGGTCATAATTTGCAAACCTATACTCCAAAAAAACTGGAAAACTTAAAGGAAATGGACAGCTTTCTTGATAAATATCACTTACCAAAATTAAATCAAGACCAGATATGCAAATTAAACAGACCTATAACTGCTGAAGAAACAGAAACAGTCATTAAAAGTCTCCCAACCAAAAAAAGTTCAGGACCAGATGGTTTCAGCTCAGAATTCTACAAGACATTCAAAGAACTAATACCAATACTCTTCAAATTATTCCACACAATAGAAACAGAAGGAATATTGCCAAACACTTTTTTTTTTTAGTTTTTCGAGACAGGGTTTCCCTGTAGTTTCTAGAGCCTGTCCTGGAACTAGCTCTTGTAGACCAGGCTGGCCTCAAACTCAGAGATCCACCTGCCTCTGCCTCCCGAGTGCTGGGATTAAAGGCGTGTGACATCACCGCCCAGCTTGCCAAACACTTTTTATGAGGCTATAATTTCCCTGATACCCAAACCACACAAAGACTCAACCAAGAAAGAGAATTACAGACCAATCTCACTCATGAACATTGATGCGAAAATATTAAATAAAATACTGGCAAATCAAATCCAAGAATATATCAGAACCATCACCCACCATGATCAAGTCAGCTTCATCCCACAGATGCAGGGATGGTTCAACATATGAAAATCTGTCAATATAATCCACCATATAAACAAGCTGAAAAATATAAACCACATGATCATCTCATTAGGTGCTGAAAAAGCTTTTGACAAAATACAACATTCATTCATGATAAAGGTCTTGGAGAGAGCAGGGATACAAGGAACATACCTATACATAATAAAGGGAATATACAGCAAGCCAACAGCCAACATCAAACTAAATGGAGAGAAACTCCCAGCGATTCCATTGAACTAAGTTCTATGCTTTGTCTCTCCTCTCAATTGATTCACACTGGTAGCTTATTTGAACTAGTAGCTGGGTTTTCAGAGTTTTTTGTACAAGAGCACACTGTAATTTAAAGACACTGCTTTCTCTTTCTATAGTAAGAAAGGAACACAATCAAAGTCAGAATTCCCATTTAAGCTGCCCATCCAGTTTCTGGCAGTAAAATGTATTTTCCTTTACATTTACTTCTTTTCCTTCCTTCAGCTACTGGGACCTGCAAACTGAAGAGTGACAGCTCTGTCAACATCTTCACAATACACAGTGATCTTACAGGTAAAATGCAGATGAAGACAATCTATTAAAGCAAAATTATGAATGTTTATGAGTAATACTAATGAAGATTAATGGATGGAAAAGAGGAATACTTATTCTGGAAGTATCTTGAAACTCACAGGGTCATTGAATATTTTGTTTCAGCAATAATAAAATGTATATTTAAGTGTGAGTTCCTAAATCCGGGTGACTTTCTGTTCATAGGAAGTTTCTCCATTCAGCCTAGAGTTGATTCTTCATCATATATAAATTAGAACCTGACATGTAGCCAGGTGGCACACACCTTTAATCTTAGCACCCAGGAGGCAGAGGCAGGCGGATCTCTGTGAGTTCAAGACCAACCTGGTCTACAAGACCAAGTTACAGAACAAGCTCCAAAGCTACAGAGAAACCGTGTCTCAAAAAAAGAACCTGACATGTATAATACCTTCAATTTGATGAAATATTGAGTATTAATGGAATTATAAAAGAGCAGACCAATAATACACACACACATAAACATGCACACACAAATAAACACACACACATAGGCAACAGTAAAACTGTTGGTTTAACTCATTATTTGTTGCTTGTTTCTGAAAACATTTAACTGAGTAAAATTGAGATAAGACTAAAGTTATAACATTGTTTGTAAACAAAAAAAAACAAACAAAGAACCCTCCATACTTGCTTATTTAGGCAGACTTCTCACTTATCAAACAATTTCTCAAGGTGCAATTTAAACACTCTAATTTTCTATATCAGTTTTCAAAATTCTTACATTCCAACTTTACAGTTTCAGTAAGATATGAATTTAAAAGACCAATCTCAATATTTAAGCATTTCCCTGTTCCAACAAAAGTGTCAAGATGGACCACAGGGCACCACTTTTTTTTGCTTTGCTTGTTTGTTTTTACATTTATTGCTGTTAAAAATTTTACATATAAAACAATTTGTAGTTTACTATTTAAAAATTAGCAAATACCATGGCTCAATAATGAAAATGAAATATAGTCACTTATTTTGTGTGTATGCATATCAAATAAAATTTATATAACAGTCTATAACTATACCTCAAGTTCATTCAGTATTTTTCTAATTTTTTATATGATAAATCATTTTTCCAAGCTACATTTTGAAATAGAATTTGCTTTTGTTTTATGTTTTTGGGAAATAAAGAAATACCATATAGAATTTTGGAAGAAATACTTCTGGTCTAATAAGCATCAATAGGAGTATCAATTATATCTTTGAAGGGTGTCCTTAAAGTTTTGAATTGAGTCATTCATGTAGATACACGAGGTAGGCACACATCTTGGTAGGCACACATATTAGGGACTGCCATTGTGCCATCTTGTATTTTAATGACTCTGTAGTGCACTTGATATTACCGTTTATTTTTTAATATCTTAACTGGGCTTCTTTCCCCAGAGTGCTCAACAGCTTCTATGATTATTCACTTATTGTTCTGAGTTTTCAACTACTGAATGAAATTTCAGATCGTCAAGAACACATTTCTATTTTCTTTCATTTTATTTTAAAGATTATTTTTAGCTGTGCTGTGTGTATGTATGTTTGCCTGTTTGTGCTTGTGTTTGTGTGAGTGCAGATGTGTTCTGAGTCCAAGATAATCTAGTGACAGAGATACCAGTGGTTGTGATGGGCCTGACTTGGCTGCTGAGAGCCAAACCCAGGTCCTTTCCAAGAGTAGTACTTGGTTTTAACAGATGAGGCATCACTCCAGTTTCTGTTTTCCCTTCTGTAGTCAGTTCCCTCGCACATAAATCCAATGCCCTTTAAACATTTACAGAGAGATAATAAATGTAGGTCTGTATGTGAACTAACATTTACCCCAAACAATTTAAGAATGATAGAGGTAGAGAAGTAGCCCTAATAATTTAACTAATATAAAATAAATAGATTTACGTCTTAGATAAGATTTAACATTTTTTGATTTCTCTTTAATCTATATGTTAATGTGGACCACAGTTATGTGCAATTGTAGCATAGTAGCTCTTGTTTTTATAAACGTCTTTGCCCACAGTTGTCATTGCTTCTGTTAATGTGATTTTTATCTCATGGCACCACGTAACTCATTTCAGGTAAATATTTAAAAGATTATTTAGCAGCATTTGCAAAGAACTTAGTAAGGAGGATAAAGTAATTTAATTTTTATTCTAATTTTTCTCATTGTAAAAGAGTAGACAGAAAGTAGTAATATAAATTATATTACTATTTAGTATAATTTTCTCACATTTTATTTTCTTATTAATATCATCAGATCTTCAAATAAAATATTGATACAAACCTAAATGCTATAAACTCTTTGATAGCCTTTATATAATACTAAATAATTTGGCCTTTAATTGCTTACATAACTGGAAAAACAAAATAAATGGATGAATTAGCCAGTGTTAAAAAGTTTATGTTAAACTCAATTTATATCTCATAGAGTTATAGGACAATGAATTTCTAATCATATTAGAAATCTATGACTTTTACTTAGCTAGGCCTTTATAAGATTTTCCACTTATTTTCATTTATGTGCAGATGTGTGGGTTACGTGTAGTATGTGCACATGTGAGTACAGATGGCTGCAAAAGGAGAAGCCAGATTCCTTGAAGCCAGATTGAGGGTGTGTGCGACATCCACGGGGGTGCTGGGTATGGACTCAGGTCACTTAAAAGGACAGATAGGAATCTTAACTCTTAACTGCTGGAGCTTCTTTCTAGCCCCCAATTAAGATTCTATAATATATGTAAACAAAAACACATCTCTGATTTAATTTATGATAACTTCTAATGTAACACACATAATTTATTGAATAAGTCTGCTTGTGCACTGATCTTACACTAGCTTCTCCGTGGACATGTGATTGGGATGAACTTGGAATTGGAAGCTGTACATAGCATTGCGCTGTCAGGGTCAACACTTGAGGAGGGGGAGGAGGCAGAGTGGAGATGAGTCTTGGGAAACAGATCCAGAGCCTGCAACAGCCTAGCCTGGGTGCTTCCTTCCTGCTGAGATTTGTTTTTGGAAAAGGCTTCTCCCTTTGTCTGAGGCAGTGTTGTCTGCTTTTGAAATAAACAAAAACCTTAAAAATGCCTTCATTTATCAAAAAACTGTTTAGGAGAGGGAGCCTGAAAAGGCCAGTTCCTATAGCCATACTGATGAATTTCTTGCATATCACCATAGAACCTCCACCTGGAGAGAGATGAAGAAAATGACAGAGCCCCACATTGGAGCCCTGGACTGAGCTCCCAAGGTCCTGATGAGGAGCAGAAAAGAGAGAGAACATGAGAAAGAAAGTCAGGACCGTGAGGGAACCTCCACCTGGCGATAGATGAAGAAAATGATTGAGCCCCACACTGGAGCACTGAACTGAGCTCCCAAGGTCCTGATGAGGAGCAGAAGGAGAGAGAACATGAGAAAGAAAGTCAGGACCGTGAGGGGTGCGTTCACCCATGGAGACGGTGGGACAGAACTAATGGGAGATCACCAACTCCAGTTGGAATGGGACTGATGGAACATGCGACCAAAACGGACTCTCTGAATGTGGCCGACAGTGGGGGCTGACTGAGAAGCAAAGGACAATGGCGCTGGGCTCTAATTCTTCTGCATGGACGGGCTCTCTGGGAGCCTTCTCAGCTTGGTCGATCACCTTCCTGGACCTGGGGGGAGTTGGAAGGACCTTGGTCTTAACATAGAGTAGGGAACCCTGATGGCTACTTGGCCTGGAGAGGGAGGGAGGGCGGGTATGGGTGGAGGGGAGGGGAGGGAAGGGGGAGGAGGTGGGGAGGAGATGGAAATTTTAAATATAAAAAAAAAACCAGGGGAAAAAATAAAAAAAAATAAAAAAAAATTTAAAAAGTAAAGTACATGTTAACAGCTATCATAACAATCAGTAAACAGCTAAATAAGTTTCAAACAGGGACAATTGGCTGAGATGCCTATTTATCAAATCAATGCTGGGCCTGGCCACCAGGTTCCCCCAGCATCCCTCAGTCCCTACCTATTATAGGGCATGGCTTGCATATCCTACCCTGGACCCTGAACTCTACAGCCTAAGGGGCTGGGCTGCCCTTCGCCCAGAGATTCTTCCTTATATAATCTGGACACTTTGGTTACCCTTCGCTTTTGGACCCTTGGGTTCCTGATTGCTGCACTGGGTTCCCTACTTTCCTGTTTCCCTTGCCCCTCTCCATGTAGCCCAGCTCTGGTCATGTCCACTCTGAATTCTCCCTAAAACTCCTGCCTCTGAATATGCTGTCCTCTAAATCAAAAATAAAGTTTCTCCCCCACCATTTCTTCTTCTAATTCAGTAAAGTGTGCAGAAGCATTATCAGCTGCAAATTGCATCATGCTATTCAAGAACAGAAAGTAACACAAGGGTCCAGGAATTCAATCTGCTAAAGAGACTCCTCTTTGCTTTCACCTGGACCGACTCTGACACCTACCTATCTACACACATCACCTGGATGTTCTACTCCAGGGGTTCTCAGACAGCCCACACATGTTTAGCCACTCCCTAACTTTTGACCTACTTTTTTTTGTCTTTCCAAAAGCTAAACTCATACAGTACTTGGATGATACTTCACTTAGTAACCTGTCCTTAGAAATTAGCCAAGCTAACACCTCTGTTCTTTTAAATTTCTTGTCCAGCACCTTCCAATTTCCGACTTTCCACTCCTCAGGTCATCTTGGAACTAACCATTACTCCAACTCTCAATGCTATTTTCTGGATAGAAAGAACCTAATCCATTCTCTGCATTCCCCTCCACTAAAGAAGAAATTTTATCGTTTCTATGAATAGCTGGCTTCTTATGTTCCTAGATTCCCTCTTTTTCTCTCCTGGATTGTCCCTTATATGAGGCAGTCCATATGGACCCCTCCTCAATCCCATTACTAAGCCTTTTCAGAAGCTTCAAAAGGCTCTCCTCCAAGCTTCAGCTATTCATCTCCCAGAACTAACTTGTCCTTTTTCCCTCTATATAACAGAAAAGGAGGGATATGTCCTTAGGGTCCTAGGCCGCAGACTGGGAACCTTCCTTTGAACCAGTAGCATATCTGTCAAAAAAACTAGACTTTACCACCCAGGGATGGGTACCAAGCATATGTGCTTGATCAGCCATTGACCTCCTCATTTATAAATAAAAATAACCTAACCTTTGGGTCACCCATCACTATCTTTCCCCACCTACAATGTGTCTCATCTCCTAACTTATAAAGGCTTACAAACTCCACCTCCTTCCATTGTTCTTTCTCTCCAGATGGCAGTATTAGAAAAGGCCACACTTACATTCCAATCTCCCCACCACTTAATATCTCATATCTTCTTCCTTGGCCCACCACTGAAAATTTCCTGTTGGGGGAAGCTGCTTGTTTATTTCCTGGCCATACAGACTCCCAAAATAATCACACAGAAACTATATTATTTAAATTACTGGTTGGCCAATCACTTAAGCATATTGTTAGCTTTTCTATCTTTGGTTAATGAATTTATAATTAATCTGATTTTTTGCCATGTGGCTGTGGCTTACTGACAAGGTTTCAATGCATCTGTCCCCGGTGGTGGCTACATGGCATCTTGCTACTCTGCCTTCTTTCTCCCAGCATTTAGTTTAGTTTGCCCCACCTAGATCTACTCTGCCCAATCACAAGGCAAATCAGCTTCTTTATTCATTAATCAATAACAGCAACACATATACAAAAGGACTTCCCACACCAACTCCCCATCTCATTCTTGCATCAAAACCCTAAAAGAACTTCTGCCTCATCATTCAAACATACAGCAGGATACATTGCTTCAGGACACCTATACCTGGTACACAGATTGCAGCTCCTATTAATACAAGGGGACCTGTAGTGTGAAGCGGCGGGCTGCGTTCCCGCCGCCCAGTCGCCGGCTAGCTTTACACCCGAAATAATTACACGGAAACTGTATTCTTTTAAAACACTGCCTGGCCCATAGTTTCAGCCTCTTATTAGTTAATTCTCACATCTTTCTTTAACCCATATTTAGTAATTTGGGTAGCACCACGAGTTGTGGCTTACCAGGAGAGATCTTAACCTGCGTCCATCTCGGAGAGGAGCAGCATGGAGCCTCCCCACGCGACTCCCTGAAGCGTCTCTCTCTAACTCTACTTCCTTGTTCCCACAATTCTGTTCTGTCCACTCCACCTACCTAATTTTCTGTTCTTAAAGGGCCAAGGCAGTTTTCTTTATTAATAATGAAAGTAACACATAAACACTCCTCCATCAGGGACCCAGAGAGCAGGCTATGTCATAGTGTCAGATACTGGGGTGGTGGAAACATAGGCACTCCTCGCCACTCTACTTAATTAATAGCTGGCACCCGTGCCTTCCCTAAACATTTACACAGATGCAAATTTTCCAAATATTCTTTTTACATCTTCCCGTCCCACGCTTCTTTCTGGAAAGAGCATGGGCTACTTAAAAGGAGGACCCATGAACCTGCCCTGGAAGAGAGCACAGACCCCCTACCCCCACTTCCCTCTGCAGGCTTGTGTCTCCCAAGCTTTCCCTAGTGTTCTCAGGTGTCCTGCTCCTGTTCTAAGGCCATCCACCCAAAGGGGTCAGACTCTGGCCTCCAGGCAGGTCTGAGGATACCTGCGGAGGGGTGCGGGCTCCTTCAGATTGTGCTGCCAGGTTCGCTGTGTGGTATTCCATCCCGCCCTGCCCCCACCTTGGCCCTTTTGTCTGGGCTGCGACCCTGGGCTGCCTGGAATCCCTGATCCTGTGCCCTGGCATTCCATCTGAACTGGTGAGTGAATGCGGACCTTGGGGCAACCTGCCCTGGAAGAGAGCACAGACCCCCTACCCCCACTTCCCTCTGCAGGCTTGTGTCTCCCAAGCTTTCCCTAGTGTTCTCAGGTGTCCTGCTCCTGTTCTAAGGCCATCCAACCAGAGGAGTCAGACTCTGGCCTCCAGGCAGGTCTGAGGATTCCTGCAAGGGAGTGCGGGCTTCTTCAGATTGTGACGCAAGGAATAGGTCCTCCTCTGGCACTGGGGAGATCCAACCAGTTTCAGTCACAGCAAAGATTGGTCTAGGACACCAAACGCCTCCGGGCTCCTTTTGAAGGAAGAGATGGGCAGGCGCCAATGCAGGAGCTCCTCCAACAACATGAAAGGCAACATGACATCACCACAAGCCAGACATCCCGAAACAACAAGAATTGAATACCCTACCCAAGAAGATATAGAAGAAACCGACCTTAAACAGTACTTTATGAAAATAATAGAGGACCTTAAACAGGAGGTAAAAAACTGCCATAAAGAAATGGAGATGACAAACAAAAAGGTAGACGAAATAAATAAATCTCTCAAAGATACCCAAGAAACACAAGAAAAACAAGAAAAAGCAATCAAGCAGGTAAGGGAAACAGTACAAGACCTGATAAATGAAATGGAGGTATTGAAGAAAACACAATCTGAGGAACGACTGGAAATGGAAACTCTGAGTAAACGAACAGAAACTTCAGAGACAAGTATTTCCAACCGAATACAAGAGATGGAAGAAAGAATCTCGGACTCTGAAGATACAATAGAGGACATAAACTCACAGATTAAAGAACTAAACAAATCTAACAAATTCTTAACACAAAACATTCAGGAAATCTGGGACACCATGAAAAGACCAAACCTAAGAATAATTGGGGTAGAAGAAGGAGAAGAATTACAACTCAAAGGCCCAGAAAACATATTCAACAAAATTATAGAAGAAAACTTCCCCAACCTAAAGAAGGATGTTCCTATGAAGGTACAAGAAGCCTACAGAACACCAAATAGACTGGATCAAAAGAAAGCATCCCCACGCCATATAATAATCAAAACACAAAACACACAGAATAAAGAACAGATATTAAGAGCTGCAAAGGAAAAAGGTCAAGTAACATATAAAGGGAAACCTATCAGAATTACACCTGATTTCTCAATGGAAACCATGAAAGCCAGAAGAGCTTGGATAGATGTGCTACAGACACTAAGGGAACATGGATGCAAGCCTAGACTATTATACCCAGCAAAGCTTGCATTCACCATTGATGGAGAAAACAAGATATTCCAGGACAAAAACAGATTTAAACAATACGCAGCCACAAATCCAGCCTTGCAGAAAGTAATAGAAGGAAAATCACAAACCAAGGAGTCCAACAATGCCCACAATAACTCAGACTTCTAGCGACCCTTCACCAGCACAACTAGAAGAAGGGAAACACACAAACTCTACTACTAAAAATGACTGAAGTTAACAACCACTGGTCATTAATATCACTTAATATCAATGGACTCAATTCACCTATAAAAAGGCACAGGCTAAGAGACTGGATACGAAAACAGAATCCAACATTTTGCTGTTTACAAGAAACACACCTCAACCACAAAGACAGACACCTACTCAGAGTAAAGGGTTGGGAAAAGGTTTATCAAGCAAATGGCCCTAAGAAACAAGCGGGTGTGGCCATACTAATTTCCAACAAAGTTGATTTTAAACTAAAATCAATCAGAAGAGATGGAAAGGGACACTTTATACTCATAACAGGAAAAATCCATCAGAATGAAGTCTCAATCCTGAATATCTATGCCCCTAATATAAAAGCTCCCACTTATGTAAAAGAAACACTTCTAGAACTCAAGGCAGCCATCAAACCACACACACTAATAGTTGGAGACTTCAACACTCCTCTCTCACCAATGGACAGGTCAATCAGACAGAAACCTAACAGAGAATTGAAAGACTTAATGGAGGTAATGAACCAAATGGACTTAACAGACATCTATAGAACATTCCACCCAAATAGGAAAGAATATACCTTCTTCTCTGCGGCTCATGGAACCTTTTCGAAAATTGACCATATACTTGGTAACAAAGCAAACTTCCACAGTTACAAAAAAATATTAGTAACCACCTGTGTCTTATCGGATCACCATGGATTAAAATTAGAATTCAACAGCAATGGTACCCCCAGAAAGCCCACAAACTCATGGAAACTGAACAGTCAACTACTGACCCACACCTGGGTCAAGGAAGAAATAAAGAAAGAAATTAAAGTCTTTCTTGAATTTAATGAAAACAAAGACACAACATACTCAAACCTATGGGACACAATGAAAGCAGTGCTAAGAGGAAAGTTCATAGCACTAAGTGCCCACTTAAAGAAAACGGAGAAAGCGCTCATTGGTGACTTAACAGCACACCTGAAAGCTCTGGAAAAAAAAGAAGCAGACTCACCTAGGAGAAGTAGAAGACTGGAAATAATCAAACTGAGGGCAGAAATCAACAAAATAGAAACACAGAAAACAATCCAAAGAATCAATGAAACAAGAAGCTGGTTCTTGGAGAAAATCAACAAGATTGACAAACCCTTAGCCAAACTAATCAAATGGCAGAGGGAGAACACACAAATTAATAAGATCAGAAATGAAAAGGGGGACATAATCACAGACACAGAGGAAATTCAGAGAATCATTAGATCTTACTACAAAAGCCTGTATGCCACAAAATTGGAAAATGTAAAAGAAATGGACAGTTTTTTAGATAAATACCATATACCAAAGTTAAACCAGGACCAGATAAATGCTCTAAATAGTCCTGTTAGTCGCGAAGAATTAGAAACTGTTATCAGAAACCTCCCTACCAAAAAGAGCCCAGGACCAGATGGTTTCAATGCGTAATTCTACCAGAACTTCCAAGAAGACCTAATACCTATACTCCTGAAGGTATTTCATAATATAGAAACACAAGAGTCACTGCCAAATTCCTTCTATGAAGCTACAGTCACCCTGATACCTAAACCACACAAAGACTTAACCAAGAAAGAGAATTACAGGCCAATCTCACTCATGAACATTGACGCAAAAATTCTCAATAAAATACTGGCAAACCGAATCCAAGAACACATTAGAAAAATTATCCATTACGATCAAGTAGGCTTCATCCCAGAGATGCAGGGCTGGTTCAACATACGAAAATCTATCAATGTAATCCATCATATAAATAACTGAAAGAACAAAACCATATGGTCATCTCATTAGATGCTGAAAAAGCATTTGACAAAATTCAGCACCCTTTTATGATAAAGGTCCTGGAGAGATTAGAGATACAAGGGTCATTCCTAAATTTAATAAAAGCTATTTACAGCAAGCCGACAGCTAACATCAAACTAAATGGAGAGAAACTCAAGGCTATCCCCCTAAATTCAGGAACACGACAAGGCTGTCCACTCTCTCCTTATCTCTTCATTATAGTGCTTGAAGTTCTAGCAATAGCAATAAGACAACATAAGGGAATCAAGGGGATTCAATTTGGAAAGGAAGAAGTTAAACTTTCATTATTTGCAGATGATATGATAGTATACATAAACGACCCCAAAAACTCCACCAAAGAACTCTTACAGCTGATAAACTCCTTCAGTAACGTGGCAGGTTACAAGATCAACTCCAAAATATCAGTTGCCCTCCTATACACAAAGGATAAGGAAGCAGAGAGGGAAATCAAAGAAGTATCACCTTTCACAATAGCCACAAATAGCATAAGATATCTGGGAGTATCTCTAACCAAGGAAGTGAAGGATTTATTTGACAAGAACTTTAAGTCTTTGAAGAAAGAAATTGAAGAGGATACCAGAAAATGGATGGATCTCCCCTGCTCGTGGATTGGGAGGATCAACATAGTAAAAATGGCAATTCTACCAAAAGCAATCTATAGATTCAATGCAATCCCAATCAAGGTCCCATTAAAATTCTTCACAGAGATTGAGAGGACAATAATCAACTTTATATGGAAAAACAAGAAACCCAGGATAGCCAAAAAAATCTTATACAATAAAGGTACTTCTGGAGGCATTACCATCCCTGACTTCAAACTCTATTACAAAGCTACAGTATTGAAAACAGCTTGGTATTGGCATAAAAACAGAGAAGTTGACCAATGGAATCGTATAGAAGACCCGGATCTTAAACCACAAACCTATGAACACCTGATTTTTGATAAAGGAGCCAAAAGTACACAATGGAAGAAAGAGGGCATCTTCAACAAATGGTGCTGGCATAACTGGATGTCAACCTGTAGAAGATTGAAAGTAGATCCATATCTATCACCATGCACAAAACTCAAGTCCAAATGGATTAAAGACCTCAATATTAATCTGAACACATTGAGCTTGATAGAGGAGAAAGTGGGAAGTACTCTACAACAAATGGGCACGGGGAACCGTTTCCTATGCATAACCCCAGCTGCACAGACTTTAAGGGCAACATTGAATAAATGGGACCTCCTGAAGTTGAGCAGCTTCTGTAAAGCAAAGGACATTGTCACTAAGACACAAAGGCAGCCTACTGACTGGGAAAAGATTTTCACCAACCCTGCAACTGACAAAGGTCTGATCTCTAAAATATATAAGGAACTCAAGAGACTAGACGGTAAAATGCCAATTAACCCAATTAAAAAATGGGGCACTGAACTGAACAGAGAATTCTCAACAGAAGAAGTTCCAATGGCCAAAAGACACTTAAGGTCATGCTCAACCTCCCTAGCTATCAGGGAAATGCAAATCAAACCACTTTGAGATATCATCTTACACCTGTCAGATTGGCTAAAATCCAAAACACCAATAATAACCTTTGCTGGAGAGGTTGTGGGGTAAGGGGTACACTCATCCATTGCTGGTGGGAATGCACACTTGTGCAACCACTTTGGAAAGCAGTGTGGCGGTTTCTCAGGAAATTCGGGATCAACCTACCCCAGGACCCAGCAATTCCACTATTGGGAATCTACCCAAGACATGCCCAATCATACAACAAAAGCATATGCTCATCTATGTTCATAGCAGCATTATTTGTAATAGCCAGATCCTGGAAACAACCTAGATGCCCTTCAGTGGAAGAATGGATGAAGAAACTGTGGAATATATACATGCTAGAATACTACTCAGCGGTAAAAAACAATGACATCTTGAATTTTGCAGGCAAATGGATGGAAATAGAAAACACTATTCTGAGTGAGGTAACCCAGACCCAAAAAGATGAACATGGGATGTACTCACTCATAATCGGTTTCTAGCCATAATTAAAGGACATCGAGCCTATAAATTTGGGATCCTTGAGAAGATAATAAGGTGAACTCCCAAAAAAAGATATAGTAATCCTCCTGGATATTGGAAGTAGACACGATCGCCAGGCAAAATTGGGAAATTGAGGGTTGGGCAAGACTGGGCCAAGGGAAGATGGGGAGAGAAAAGTGTGAAGGGAAGAACGGGGGGAGCTCGGACGAATGGGGTGCTTGGGATATAGGAAGCGTGGATATGGGAGCAGGGAAGCATATATCCTAATTTAAAGAGCTATCTGAGGGTTGTCAAGAGACTTGACCCTAGAGGGGTTCCCAGGTTTCCAGGATGATGCCCCCAGTTAGTTCCTTGGGCAGCTGAGGAGAGGGAGCCTGAAAAGGCCAGTTCCTATAGCCATACTGATTAATTTCTTGCATATCACCATAGAACCTCCACCTGACGATAGATGAAGAAAATGACAGAGCCCCACATTGGAGCACCGGACTGAGCTCCCAAGGTCCTGACGAGGAGCAGAAGGAGAGAGAACATGAGAAAGAAAGTCAGGACCGTGAGGGAACCTCCAGCTGGCGACAGATGGGGAAGGTGACTGAGCCCCACATTGGAGCACTGGACTGAGCTCCCAAGGTCCTGATGAGGAGCAGAAGGAGCGAGAACATGAGGGAGAAAGTCAGGAACGAGAGGGGTGCGTTCACTCATGGAGACGGTGGGACAGAACTAATGGGAGATCACCAACTCCAGTTGGAATGGGACTGATGGATCATGCGACCAAACCCGTCTCTCTGAATGTGGCCAACAGCGGGGGATGACTGAGAAGCAAAGGACAATGGCTCTGGGCTCTGATTCTTCTGCATGGACGGGCTCTGTGGGAGCTTTCTCAGCTTGGTCGATCACCTTCCTGGACCAGGGGAGAGTTGGGAGTACCCTAGTCTTAGCATAGAATGGGGAACCCTGATGGCTCCTTGGCCTTGAGAGGGAGGGAGGGGAGGTATGGGTGGAGGGGAGGGGAGGGAAGGGGGAGAAGGAGGGGAGGGAAGGGGGAGGAGGAGGGGAGGGAGGGGGGAGGAGGAGGGAAGGAGATGGAAATTTTTAAATATAAAAAAAAATAAACCATGAGGAAAAAAAAAAAAGGAGGACCCATGACTAACTCAGGTCAAATTATGGCCTCGCTAAAAGCTGCCCATCTTTCAAAAACTATAGGAATTATTCCTTTCCAGTCTCCTCAGACTACCAACTCCATTATATCTAGGGGAAGACAATGGGCTGAGCCAGAGCTGCAGCCCTCCAAGGCCCAGACTCATCTCACCCCCCACAGGGAGTCCATACATTACAACCTACATCCCACAACCTACAGGGTCACCTCCTGACACTAGAAAAATTCTGTTTTGTTTACACCAGCTCTTACATCCTAATAGCCAGGATCTCTTTCACTGTGTCAAGGCTCACCTCCAGCCCACTTCTGAGAACATGCATTTCTTAAGAACTATTACTGCCTCTTGTATCACTTGTGAGATGTCAGATCCTAATTCCAGGTATTTTAGCCTCCTTTTTCCTATCCACCAGGCCAAGGACTTCCTCCAAAGGAATGACTGGCAACTTAACTTTACCAAATGCCTATTATCATATGTATTTCCTCGTCCTAGTGCATAGTTCTCAGGCTGGATAGAAACATTTCCTGCCTCCAACCTGAGGACTCAGACTGTCTCTGACCTCCTTTTCCAGGAGATTATCCCCTGACTTGGAATTCCAGACTCCCTTCAGTCAGACAATGGTCCTGAATTCACCTTTCATATCTCTCAAACCCTATTTAAAGCTCTGAATATCCCTGTGAATTTTGATGTCCTATACCGCTACCAGTCTTCAGGAAAGATAAAATGAACTAAGCACCCCTTTAAAAAATTCTTGTTAAAATGTCACAGGAACTTTACCTTGACTGGGTAAAGTTCCCATCTCCAGCTCTTTTCAGGCTCCAGGCCCTCCCTAAATAATCCCTTTCCATCTCTCCCTTTGAATTAATATATGGGTGGCCAGTTCTAACTCCTGGTCTTTCATCCGAATCCTCACCTCTCCCTGATCGCCTACTTTATCATCTCCTTTCCTTCCTATGGACTTTACTGACTACTTCCTACCCCCTACCTCAACCACGTACCAACCTGTCCATTTCTAATCAACATCGTGCATCATGTCCTTCTCTTTCCTACAGACCAATGCTCCTTACCTCTTTCTGCTAAATGTCAGGGCTGCTTCAAAGTGATTCTTATAACTCCAGCAGCTGCTAAGCTTGATGAGCTTCCTCATTGGATTCACTTATCCCACCTCGAACCCTTTACTCCTCCACCTCAAGATTATTCTTCTTCATAAGAAGAAAATGCAACAGGACCCAGCTCCCTTAAGTTTCAGAGAACACTAATATCAACTACATTGTCTCCAATTCCAGAAGAATTTTTACTTTAATCCACAACCATACTCTGCTCAATTGGGAATCCAAAATGCTTTCCCTCCTGACCCCTCTCTGTGTTCTCCTGTCTCTAATCACACCTTGCTTCATCATTTTCCTCTCTATGTATCCCCAATGACATATTCAAAATGTCTAATTAAACCAATTAACTTTTGTTACAGGACTACCAACCATTAGCTACAGAGTTGAAGACGCAAAGACTATCAAACATGCCTGGTTGGTAAGAGACAACAACACCCCAGAGATATCCATATTCCCAGACTCAAAAAGGAGACTCACTGAACAGATTTCAGTACAATTCTTTACTATTGACTGCCTTAGCAACCAACCACCTGTGTCTCCTGAATGTTAAGGTGATGCCATGATGATTGGGAAGGAACCGGCACTTTTATGTAAATTTTATGGAAGATGCATTTATGTAAAGATAAGAAAGCTCAATTAATGATTAGGAGAAAGAGATTTGAGACATTTAAAAGAATAGAACATGTTCCAGATTTTTCTCTTTCACATTATGCTACTGTTAAGACTCAAAAAGTATGATATAGAAACAAAAGAATATAAGAAAGATTATTCTGGAGTCAAATATGAACAACCATGGCTTGGGAACATGGATTCAGGATACATAATTGTCAAATCCTACTCAGAGGCAGGCAGCAAATGGCTACTTAGGCAGTGGCCTATCAGTGGGCTAAAGATGAACATGATTTATATGAATTTCATGCCCTTTAATTTCTCTACTGCATAATCCCACTTTTTTTCTGATTTTTTTGGGGGGGAGGCAAAACCATCTATTGAGATTAACAAAAGTTTAAAATGAGACACTACAGAGCAAATGTGTCTGTAATAGGTTCAGAGTGGAAACCCTTTTTCACAAATGGTTAAAACCAGTGTTGTGTCTAGCATTAGGTGGCGCTGAGGAGGTAAAGTGAGGTGGGGGAGCTGCCAAATGGGTTGCAAGTGCAGATTTATAAACCTCCTGATCAGCTCTGCAAACCCGGGAATTGTCTGAGCTTAGTTTACCAGTTTCTCAAATTTTGTCTCTCTGCTCTTTTCATCTAGTCTCTCTGCTCTCTCCAACCTGTCTCTACTCTCCCTGCCCTCTCTCTGCTTTCCCAAACCCTGTCTCTCTGCTTTCTCTATCTCTTTCTGCTCTCCCACCCCTTCTCTCTGTTCTCCCTACACCTTCTCTGTCCTTTTCATCCATGACTCTCTGCTTGCCTCATCCCTGTCTTTCTGTTCTTCTGACCCCTGTCTCTCTTCTTTCCCCACTTCTGTCTTTCTCTCTGTAGAGAATAGAGCATGGCTTATGAAGTTCTTTTGAATGAATCCATCAGTGAGTCATATCTTCACACACCTGTTTCTGTCCGATTTACATGACTTCCTTCTGTCTGTAATGCAGTCTTTACTGTGAGGCTCTGCCTAACCTCTACATTTGGTTGCTTGCTTTGTAGGAAGTTAGAACTGTAGAATTATTGTTCATAAAAGATATTAATCAATGATTTATCAAAGTTGGATGATAAATATTTCATCGTACTCTCTGCAAGTATGGAATGGTTGGAAGACATATATTAAGTAGTTATTATCAAAGTTGACATCACTTAGCTTTGAATGTAATTCAGGAGGGGTTATAGATGATGATACATGTATATAAGAGCTGTACCCGAACCTCTGAATGGTACTGATGGAGGTGGACCACTGATTACAATGTTAGACTCTCAGAGATCAGTGCATATTGACTGTGCTCTTTTTCATTGCTAATACACAGATGTCTTAGTGTTTGAATTTGTAGTTTGGTTCCTATAAAAATATCTTTTTTAACTAGATTCAGATAATAAGAAAGCACGACAGAAAATAGGAAAGTAGCTAACTCACATTTTCCTTGCCAAGAACATTAAACTAAATTATCAGAAAACATTAGTGAGTGCCAAACATGTATCATCTTTATGTTTCAGAGCAGTGTTTTAAAATATAGAAAATTATTTTTAATAAAAATTCTGTTGTCTAACTCAAGAATATTTAAAATATTTTTAGCAATAATATTTAAAAATATGAACAAAACATACATATAGCAGCTAAATTCTAACTTTCAGACTTTAAGAAATGTTTAATTGGTTGGCAGCATCCCGGCTCTTGGCAGGTTGAGAACAAAATGCCTTAAAAGCTGAATGTTTTGGCAGAACACATCCGTCTTCCTTCCTGGTTGTGCAAGTGTCCACTGCAATCTGTCTAACAGACCAGTTCCAGAAAGGATGCTATAACTAGGATACACTGTTGACCTCTGCTAAGACACCTTCATAGTGACTCTATCTTGCTGATATCCCTGCTAGCCCAGTACCCACCCTAAACCTAATGCTCCTGGTTTATGTCTCCTTCATCTGTGTGAAATGCTTTCCTCTACCTGTCTGGCAGCTTCTCTGCAATCCTTCCACTACTAAGATGGTTTTGACAACTGCCTCCCTATCTTATTGTCTTGTCTAGTTCCTCTCTTGCCTGTTCAACTCAAACAGAAATCTATTTGGGTTGGCGTAATATTGCTTGGCGTAATACAACTGTAGTCTCTAAGAGAAAAGTCACAGCTTACTTTTCTGTGTGCATTGTTGCTCTTTTTTTTTCCTAATTTTTTCTTGGACGTTAATTCCATGCTAACTCACCATGATGATAGAAATTACTTAGTATTGTTTTATGTCCTAATAGTATTCATATTTTTCCTTGCTCTCCCCCACGTTCTTTTTCCTTCCTACCTACCCTCTCTTGTTCTCTCAAGTATCTCGTCTCTGTGTACCACTCCCCCATGTGTGTGTGTCTGAGAACATACCAAACATTGGCAATATGAGCTCAATTCTAACAGCTTTCATTTCCCTCCTATGAGTTTAGAACAATATACTTTTCTACTAATTATTTTGGTTACAGTTTTTAACTATATGGAATCATAAGGTAGGACTCATAAATTCTACTATTATTAACCTTGTAGCTTCATTCCCTAAAACCTGTTTTTTTCATGTATTACTCTTTATATTTCCAACAAACCCCAAGGGAAGCTGACAAATTAGAAAAGAATTTCTGTGAAGTTCTAATACCAACCATGCCGACATGTCTTCCTAATAGTTCCATAAATTGAGTTTTATTTTGAACTTGAATATGTATTCTTATGGAGAATGTCAGAGTCAGTCTTCAAAGGGTTCTACAGTCTCCAGTTTCCTGTCTATTCAAACTGCTGTACAGACAGTGTTTATACAGTGTATGCTGTTATCAATTTATATGTCTATTTTTGTATTACCATCAATGTGTGTAATGGTACAATTTTTATTGAGTTTGCTTTTATTTTAACTCAGCGTCATTTTTACCGCTACTGGAGCTTGAAACTGGGGTATTATGTATGCAGGCCACGGCTCTAAATTGGGGTACATCACTAACTCTCTTTATACTCTCTGAGATGAAGTTTCTGTAGAAACCTTTCAGTAGATCCTTGAGCCTAAGTGTGTTGGCTTATCAATTCACTCTATAAATAAAGCTAACCTTAAACTGTGAATTCATCTGCTTTAGCCTACTGAATAACTGGGATTATATTATAGATCTACATCAAAAAGTACTGAATATTAATAAGTAAAATATTTTCAAATTTATTACTTGAATCCACTTAACATGTAGCTAAAATGGTCTGTTTCTGCTATTTGACTTTATGTTATTATTATTGTTGTTATGATTATTTGCATGTGTATATGTTATATGTATTTGTGCATGCAAGAATTCTAGTGCTATACTGAATGTATAGAAGTCACAGGAAATCTTGAGAGAGTCACATTTTTCCTTCTACCCATAGGTTATAGAGTTAGAATTCAAGTCAACAGGCTTGCACAGGCCCTCTCTGCTCTTCTTATTCCAAAATCTTTAGACAAATAATCCAAATACAGAATCTCTTTATCTCTGCTTCATTTGTCCTTAAATTCTTTCAGCTCCATATAAGCTGCCTGTCTGAATATCTATTGAATTTACCTCAAAGCAGTGAACTCTCCATCTCTTCACTCTTTTGACTCTGTTTCACATGTAATTCACTAATCCATGTTATGTGACAGTCTCACTCTCTCCTCCCAGTCCTTTCCAACTCAAACTACATCATCTGGGACCTCAGTTGTCAATTCATGACAGGCTCTGTAATTTCAATCTTCCATTCACCCGAGTGTTATTCAAACAGTAATCATTGTGATAGTTTTTCATTTGTCAAATAAAGACTCAACATCCTTCAAAAGTTTCTCATCTCACACACAATAAACTTTAACTTCCCCACCTCTATACCTGTGTTTTATTACACACTTCTCAAAAGACAGACCAGCTAAACAGCAAAGGTCCCAGTCTACAAAGAAAAAAGAACTGCTAACATTTTATTGCTGCTGTGTTCTGGGCTTGCTGTGTGTGTGTGTATCTGTGTACACTTTTATAAGCACATTAATAAGAATATGCTTATCTTATGAAAATGACCCCGTTTATTGTTCATTGGAGGTTTGGTCAGATCAATCACCTTGAATTGATGGAAGTGTTAAAACTGAAGATGCTATTGATGTGGACCCTCAGGTCATTAAAGGTCCATTGTTATTTAAATAAGGCTTTCAAGAGAGAGTTGATGCCTAACCCATGCTGGTATTGGTGGTTTATCTGAGAGGTGAGTGGCAGCTATGGGTTACATCTGATTACATATCTGTTGGCAGGGATATAGACCAGTATTTGTGTGGTATGGGCTTCACCTCTGCCAGAGAGGCAGTGATTGCCCTTTCTTTGTTGATTGTTGTGAGAATTCATTCCATGATGGGATATAAACAACATATCCTGCTGTGGGACAATGGCCAGTACCCTGTCACTTGTATTTTAAATAAATGCTCATTGGTCAGTAGTCAGGCAGAAAGTATAGGCAGGGCAATGAGAATTCTGGAAAAAGGGAAGTTTCTGTCTGCAGTCAACACCCAGACAGAGAGGAAGCCAAACATAGAACAAGCAAGATGTGACTGCCTCGCTGAAAAAATGTACCAAGCTGAGTGACTAACACAGACAAGAATTATGGGCTAATATAAGTTGTAAGAGTTAATAAGAAGCCTGAGCTAATAGACCAATCAACTTATAATTAATGCAGGCCTCTGTGTGTTTATTTGGGACTAAATGGAAGTGGGACATGATAGGGCAGAAACCTCAGTCAACAATATTCCCTCTTTATAAGGTCCCATCTACAAACTGTAGGTGCCACCACAGTTCATTCAGGGGAAACAATGAGCTTGGGTGAGAGGTTATGACAGGTCTACAGGTGACCTGTAAAGGAACCACACTAGAAAGTCTGCACTATCCATGAAGATAGATCATTCATAGGTTCATAGACAGAACTTAATTAAAAAAAACAGACAAAAATTTGAGAAAGCTTTAATTATAGTTGCATCTCGAATGGGCTTTTTCATAATACTTTTATTAATTATCTAAAACAAAGAATTGCCATAAATTTATATTAATTATTTAAAACAGAGATTTGCTATAAATTTAACAACAATGGTTGTAGGGTATAGTATAAGCTGTACATATTTTGTAATCTGTTAGTATTTTAGCAATATATTAATTACGCAAAAAAAGTAGCCATGTAAGAGTATCACCCTTTCCATTTGAAAATTTCCTTTTGTAGTATAATTATTTTTTAAAAATATTGTTGAAGATAGCCATACAGAGAAAAAAGAAGGCATGCATTGAGAATAATGACTATCAAGCACCTGTTATTGTCATCATTTGCTTCATGAAAATTCTGGATATTTTCTTTATAAAGCTGCAAATGGTGTTTGTTTATTTTTATACATATTGAAAGAGGAGTTAGAAAGAATCAGCCTCCCGCTTTAGGTTAAGCATCTAGCCGTCAAAGGTAAAAGGACTTGGGGCCAATCTCCCTTAAACATGCAGTGTGTACTCTTCAGTGATGCATTGCTGTCTTTCCTAACAATTCTGATATTTTTAAATCACAACTCAGGCATGTTGAGAACCTCATATGGTACATCATTTATGACATTTTCTTCCCTCTGTTAGTAACCAGACATGCTTTGTGTTTCTTCTCTCCTCTACCAGTCATTATTTGCTTCTTTTCATTGTCCTTTGGGTGATCGTTTAACCCAGAAGCAGGAATCTCTTTCATTGTATCAGAGGTCAAAGCCACTTAGCATAGGTCAGATAGTCTTTGAAAGTACTGTACCTATGTTACCAATTGAACAACTAGTTTTGAAACATGTGAATGTTTTTCAAATATATGATCTAACTCTCTTCATGTGATGTTTCATTAAAGGGAAACTCTATACTGTCCAGTTTATCTCTAACACAGCATAATGGATCTTATCCTCCAAATTCTGCCTTACCCTCCTCATGTGCCTTCATGCTCTTTGGACTTGAAATTAGCATACAAACTGATCAATGCTAAAGTGAAGATACAAAAATCTGAAATGCTCTAAAGTCCAAAATATTCTGATTGATTTATTTAAAGATATGTACCTATGCAATGCAATGATGTAGATTATTACTGGGTAACACAGGGTGGCCTTGGATTCAGAGAAATCCTCTTTTTTTTTTTTTTTTTTCGAGACAGGGTTTCTCTGTAGCTTTGGAGCCTGTCCTGGAACTAGCTCTTGTAGACCAGGCTGGTCCAGAGAAATCCTCTTGACTCAACATTTAAATGCTGAGATTACCGATGTGTGCTGTTACGTTAGATTCCAAAATATTTTTGTGTAAAATGAAGAAAGTCCACACTATCAAAGATTGTCTCATGTGAACAATTATTAATATAGTATTATTTATGAAAAATAGAGGAAACACAAGTCAGTGCAGCACCTACATGTAAATCTAATACTAAATATTTTACCAAAATATTTCATTACATGTATAAATAAATACCTTGGTCCCATGACTTCAAACCTGCAGTAACTTTATACGGATTTTCTCAGAAGTTCATGAGAATCTGTAAAGCATTCTATAAATTGAAAAATGCCATAGATCTGTTACAATAGGATATTCCATTTTTAGTGGAAGTATTTTCTCTGCTTGACTGGAGTTCTATTATTATAAAGGTATACAGAACTATTTGTGATCATATTGATCTTTACTTACAGGATTTGGGGAAAAGTATCTCCCCAGGTAGATATTAATTCCCACTAACAGTCAGTCTTCCATCACACTGTGATAAAACAATTTTATCCGTCTTGGAAAGGCATATAGCTATAGGAATACCAAATTTACAGTTAAACTTTGCATATTATGTCCAGTCCTCTAGTATAAACTTGTATGCTTGATCATCCTCAGTCTGTTATCATTGGTAAAACTGGCAACAACCCCAGCTTGCCGCTGCATTGTGAGCATGCTACAGGCAGCAGAAATAAAGGCCTTGCATGGTAGCCACTGAGGATCACACATTACTTTCATTGTCTTTAGTAATATTAAGATTCATTTATAGTACTTTAAATACACAAACTTTGAATTTCTGAATATTCATGGGAATAATCTGTGCCTTCTCATGCTTTCTTATATTAATAACCACAAAAGCATTCTAAAAGTGCACAGGTATATATTAATAGAAATATAATCCATTACTAGTTAAAAATTAGAATGGTTTGTGACAGATTTCTCAGTCCTACAAAAGATAGTTATCAAGAAACACGTTTCTTGAGTCAAACCAATCAAGCTTTCAAGACAAGAAAAGCCCTGAACAGCTATATTTGATGGCCAAAAACTCTATGGATCAATGGCTTGTGAGCTATGCTTCCTATTTTCCTGTTTGCTTCATTCCTCAGCTGAGTAAGTCATCAGGGAGAGCTGATCTTTTGCTGTAGTTAGAAAGTGCTCTCCAACACTGTCTACTACAAATGCCACACTCTACACATTCCCTCAGCACCATCGATACTTACTCAGATATACTTTTGATTTATTGCTCTAATCTAATTTAAGCAGCAAGGGAACAGTGAGTTTGCTTTATCCCCTATTAATCGCCAATAAAGCCCTGATTATTCCATTTATGTCTACTAGGTGAGTAGGTATAAAGAAAATGATGAACTTCTTATGCCACTATCGTCTCATTCTGTATAGGTGGAGATCAAGCTCATTTCATTCAATAAGAAAACAAGGAGAACAGATGAAAATCCTCTGCTCGATCTCAGAATGATAACAGCGATCACCTCGGTTTCATTTACTTGTTGTCTGTATCTGTAGCTGACTAGATGAGAGCAGTAAAGGCATCACACTGGTCAATTCCTTGTACAAACGCAATTCTTAACATGCATTTGCAGCTTTGGATCAAACCAGTGTTTCATCTATGCAATACCAGGGCTGTTATATCAAACTGTATTCTGAGCTTCAAAGGAGAATTTTATTAACCAAATAATTCCATTTCCTATAGTATGAATAATAAAAACCCAAAGACAGATATTGGGGTTCAAGCAGAAGATCAAAGCAAAGCAGTCTACCACTAGTGAGACCTTTTCGTTTTGGTTTTTCTGTGTTTTGTTTTTTGATACAGGGTTTCTCTGTACTTTTGGAGCCTGTCCTGGAACTAGCTCTTGTAAATCAGGCTGGCCTCGAACTCACAGAGATCCACCTGCTTCTGCCTCCAAATGCTGTGATTAAAGGAGTGTGCCACCACCACCCAGTTTATAGAGACCTTTTATTTTTATCAAGTTTTCAGACCGAAAGGGTAAGATCCTGTCTCCACAAATCCTCAGACTCCACACTGCAGTGAATTCCTGTCCCTTCCTCTTTATATTCCTTTCTCCACAAAGCTATAACACTCTTGTCTCTACCTCCATAGAGCTGAGATGAAAGGCATGTGATCCCAAATGCTGGGATCACCTTTGGTGTGAATTGTTTCTCTTTTAGACAGATCCAATCTTGTATTGCCCAGGGTGACATTGAACTCACAAAGATCCATCTGCCTCTGTTTCTGGAGTTTTGGGATTAAAGGTGTGTGGCAAAACTGCCTATCCTTTAGTTGTTTAGCTTTGCATTCTGATCTTTAGCTAAATTTTATTTATTAAAACACAAATAAAGTATCAGTCCAATTTCATATTATGTTTATTTTGTAATTCAAATCTTAACAACAAGTTTTACTGGGAGGAATGAACAGTAACAGTAAATGGTGGTAGAATCCAAACTGGCTTTTAACAGAAATTGTGTTACCTGATGGCAGCAGCTTGTCTCAGTTTATAAACACCCTGGAGACAAAGCACTCTGATTCACTCTATGGTATACAATCCCCAACAATATGTATTTTCTACTCTAAAGTTTTAAAATTATATTGCTGTAAATCTAACCTTTATGCATGAGCAAGAATGAGAAGCAGGAAAGACGTCTCAATGGTAAACAGTACTTGCTTCTTGTACACAGAACCAGGTTCTGGTTCCTAGAACACTCATTATGAATCTCCAGCCACATAGAACTCTAACACCAGGGGGTCTAAAGCATTCTTTTATGGTAACTACACAGGTATACACACACACACACACACACACACACACACACACACAAACTGTAGGGGGGGGACAGAAAGACAGAGAGAGACAGAGCACCAGGCAAATTTAACAAGTCTGGGTTGACAATAAAATCTAAACTCCAAGGATCTTTCTTACCCTATACCTGCTTACATTATAGATCATATTACATATCAATGTATAAACTAAAACTGTCCTCAATACTTAGTAATTTGTACTCAGTAATAGAGGAAAACTTTCTAATTTCAAATTCTCAATCAATGTCAATAGAATAAATAATGAAAATTCTTCAAGAAGAAATTGAAAGTCCAAGAAAGCTGTCCATATTTATCTGTCTTCCCAACTCAATTGGCCTCTCTTATTCATTACTATTTGCCTATCTTTAAACTTTCTGTCTATCTTCTAAACAACATATATAAGTAAAACTTCCCTGAAAAGAAATTTCCAGGACAAAAAGAACTTACCTAGGAATGAATTTTGAAAAAAAATTGTTCTAGAAATTTGAAAGTATACAGGAGTGAATAATTTCCAAATCATTTTTGAGACTTGTTTATTTTAAAGTGCAAACAAGAGAAAACTATCACAACAAAGGAAAGGTATAGACCCATGCCAAATCAGAACATAGGTACAAATCTATAAAAATTGTTAGAACAAGAATTTCAGCCACATATAAATGAATAATGCACTATAACCAATTTAAATTTATCCCTAGAAGTGATTGATTACTGAGAGGGTATGTCCAATTTTATACCTTTTCAAAGTTCTTTTAGAAAATTCTTGAAGCTAAGTGTAAGACTGATGCTTTCAAAATTGTATGTTTCTAGTACAAAATAATGCATTTAGAAATAACATGCATTCATCTATAAAATGTATGTTACTGAAAGGTTCATCTTTTTAAAACAGTTTTGAGTTTACTGCATGTATAAAAGTGAATCCTAGGAGAGACATACATGAATCTAATATACATGGGAAGTAGAAAAAGACAAGATCTCCTGAGTAAATTGGGACCATCGGGACCATGGGAGAGGGTTGAAAGAGAGGGGAAAGGAAGGAAGGGGGGCAGAGAAAATGTGTAGCTCAATAAAACCAACAAAAATGTAAAAACCAAAAACAAAACAAAACAAGAAGTGGATCAATGGAATATACAATGGAATAACCAGCAGCTCTTCTGTACAGTGCCGTATACGCAAAGTGAATTCTGACTTGTGTGTCATTACTCTGTTTGCTCGTTCACACTGCTGTTTAGACCAATTTCCTTCCTCTTCTCTAACATGTGCTTGCCTCTGTAACTTGGTATCTTTTATCATGTCATTAAGAAAGAAACAAAACAGCCTTCCACCTTCTCCTTGCTCTGCTTCATAGCTGGGCCGCTTTTCGGCAACTACCACTGTGATGACGTTAAGCAGCATGGCATTCTCTTTCCTGACTTTCCCTGTCATCCCTGAGGGCTGTGCTGCAAATAACATGGTCAGCAGACTCATAGGACAAACATTCAAACCCAGGTGTTATGTCCAGAGCACCGTAAAGATAGGGATTCTGCCTTTAATGACCTAAGATGAGAGAGGTGGTGAGATAGTAATCAAATAATTCCACACAAACATGTACAATGATAACAGTACGAATTTTAGAAAAAAAATGATTCTGGTATAAGATAAAAGATATACTGCTGGGAGCAAAGGTAAGGAAGGTTTCATTAAACAGGCAAGGACAATTGTAACATGAGGGCCTGCTTGTCACGGTTTCTGTCCTGCCCAGTTCCCACAGCTGTTATTCCCAAAGAAAATAACACAGAGGTCTCCATAAGTTATAAACTGATTGGCCCATTATCTCAGGCTTCATATTAACTCTTATACCATATATTAACACATTATTCTTATCTATGTTAGCCACGTGGCTCAGTACCTTTTTCAGCGGGGTAGGTCACATCTTCCTTCTTCCCTGTCTGGACAGGACTAGGGAGGAATGAACTTCTTTCCCAGAATTCTCCTGTTCTCATTAACCCACCTCTACTTCTTGCCTGGTTTTCCTGCCTATATTTCCTGCCTGGCTACTGGCCAATAAGTGTTTATTTAAAATACAATTGACAGAATAAAGACAATTGTCCTGCACCAGACAATTAGGTATGTAAGGAGGGGTTGGAAAATTCACAAAGTCTACATTCCTTTTTCAGGACAGAGAAGCCTAGTCTAGTCACATGAAAACCATACATGTATCTCTTTTTTTCTCTGCCTGGATTATGATAATCTTAACATTTCTATAAAGCATAAACTAGTGACTTAGGTATGTTCTGTAGGGGTATATGAAATGGATATAAAATAATTTAAAGACACATGTTCTGTAGAGTCAGAAAAACATAGTTCAGATTATTTCTGGGGTTTTATTTTTATGTTCCATTAATGCTCTTGGAAATTTCCCACATGGCAAAGATCTCTCTCTTTCTCTCTCGTTCTACACACACACACACACACACACACACACACACACACACACACACACGAGTCACCTCTCCTTTGAACTCCAGTATTCTAATAGAGATAGAGCACCAACACTTTCTTACTCTTCCTCCATGATGTAGATCCCTACTAATCCATTCTTCAGGTCTTAACATGATTACACCAAAGGTACGTTAATGATTGTTCTGATTTAAAAAAAATCATTTATTCCCTTCCCTCCCTCCCCTTTTCTGAAATCAGGTCATTGTGTAGTGATAGATTGCCTGGAACTCACTAAATCTGTTAGGCTGGCTTCAAACTCAGAAACCTGCTTGCTTCTACCTTCAAAAAATTGTGATTAAGTGCATTCTCCCCCATGTCTGAGTAAAAATATTTATTTACTTATATTTATGAGTATTTATGTCTGTCTAATATTATATACATATATGTTACATGTATACACACCCACATGAACATACACACACATGCACACACACATTAAATTATTTGATGTATAACAAAAGAGTGGAGAAAATTTATTTTGCATAATGAAATAAACTTTTTAAAAGCCAATAAATTACAAACCTTGGCTGACTTTATGTAGTTCAACAAATACCAATCCAATAATTAAACACCTTGGAAATTTGCATTGTTTTTAATCAAATCTTATATACTGTTTATATCAGACAGATAGTTTATTTTTCTTTAGGGCAAAATAGGAAAAAATCTTCCAGTCATAATTTTATTATTTGGAAATACCCATATTATACATTTTTATTTGATGTGATAGCTTGTAGTAACTTGGAAAATATCAGTTACATATAAAAATGTCAAGTTGAGTTCCCAGAAATAACAACTGGTAACCCCCATGCTGAGATTCATAAACACAAGACTTCTTTTCTTGCCATAGAGCTTGTGTTCTTTTTAAATGTTAACACCATCTGGGACTTAGAGAAGTAGCATTTTGCTTAAAGATCATAAGGATTATTGTAAAGATTGTGTAAAGATATGGCATGATTGAGTGACAGCTCTGTGGAAAGCCACACACTCCCTCTTAATGGATAGGAAAATGTGTGGTATTTTATAGATTTGGAAAAAATTTGTATAAAGTAAACACGGGCTATTTAAATGTGATATTGCGGAGCTAACAGACATTATTAGAAATATCATTGCTCTCATTCACTTAATGATTGATTTTGCACTGTTGCTTTTATTCTACAAGTAGCTGCTGGACTCTCTCTTACCCCTGAGGAACTGAAATGCCATTCTCATAGTGCAGTGCATTAACAAGATGGACAACCACCATTATTATTGTAATCTCTCTTTTTACAACTTCCTTTATATTTCACTCAATGGGCAAATTGCCACACTCTGGATAAGCCAAAACAAGGAATAAAGTCTCCAGTAGTAGAGGAAGGTCATCATTTCTCATCCAAATATCTTCCACAGGCCAATCATCATAACAAGATGTTCTGGGATCTCAGTTCATCACCAATGGTATGGATTGAATCTGATTTGTCTCCTGAAACTATTTGAAATTTACTTTCCATTACAATGGCGCTCAAAGGCAGGGCCTTCAATGATAAACTATATTTTTAAAAAGGACACATGACATTTCATTTCCAGAAGAGGACTGATTTTTCACTGCAGTTGGTTCATTTTTATAAGGGTTTGTCAATATGAAATTATTCCAGCCTTTGATTCCTCTCCTCATTTCAAAATTCTCTGGCCATCACAGCCTGATCAATGATGTGATGCTCTTGCTTTTTTTGATGCCCTTGGGCTTCACAGCCTCTAGAACACAGAGAAATACACCTCTACTCTGAGTTAGATTCCAGAAAATAGACTCAAGTACAAATCTTGTGCAAAACTCAAGTGAACACAAGTTTCAGCTGCTTTTCTTAATTTCATCAGAACCAGAAACAGTTGTGTTCAGCTGACAGGGTGTCATTTTGGAGCCACATCTCTGTTTTCTCAGTGAGATGCCATTTCTTCATTTTCTCATTGTTTAGAGAAAGAAAAGTTGAGTTACTTTATAAAGCTACATACTGAGATTCATTTCTTCATTTAAGGAAAAGTGATTTAAGGAGACGGTGTAAAGGAAGGACACACACTGTCCTCTCACTCCTCATGGTGAATTTAAAGCATTTTCTGAAGAGGTATTTATCTCCAATCTGACCTGAGAGTCTTTTTAATGCATTGTAATTATTGCTTTCAGTTCCTGTTCTGAGCTGAGGTCCGTGAGGGTAAGGTATGGCACTCTTCTAAAGCAGGAACGAAAACCTCTGAGACCAGGCCAGCTCATGGCCTTCCAGCCCCAGAATGGTGAGAAGATATAGTGGCATTGTTCCATCCTCCAGCTAACTCTTGGGTTGCTAGTTTTTAATGTCATCCTTAGCACGCCAAAGAAACACAGCACAGCCATCTTCCTGAAGAAGTCACTTTGTAACTTTGAACAAAGCTCCTTCTATGAAGAGTGCCTCAAAGCCAGGTTCAGAATTTTTACCTGGCTTTAATGTCTAGCTCTGGGAACTCTGGAGATTATTATACATATGTAAAGATACCTTCCTCATTTATAAAACATTTACAGATATAAAGTCACATATTTATGTAGTCTGCATATATAGCTTAAAGTGTTTTTAAGTCATCAACATTAGCCATCAACAGACTGATTGCTAAAGATCCACCAGGTGAATTCAACAAAGACATTGTAAGAGTTCATTTTCAGTGGGAGACATTCAGGTGAGGTAAGCAGAATTTGCTCACAGAAAGCTTAATTTGCAAAGCTAATTCCTTAATATGCAGATGGTCTATGTGAGGGAGGAAATAATTGAAGATGGTTTGAACTTCTGATTCTTAAGAAAAGCTAATTAACCCAAGTAAAAAATGGGGTGCTGAACTTAACAGAGAATTCTCAACAGAAGAAGTTCAAATGGCCAAAAGACACTTAAGGTCATGCTCAACCTCCTTAGCGATCAGGCAAATGCAAATCAAAACAACTTTGAGATACCATCTTACACCTGTCAGATTGGCTAAAATCAAAAACACCAATGATAGCCTTTGCTGGAGAGGTTGTGGAGTAAGGGGTACACTCATCCATTGCTGGTGGGATTAGAAATTTGTGCAACCACTTTGGAAAGCAGTGTGGTGGCTTCTCAGGAAATTCAGGATCAACCTTCCCCAGGACCCAGCAATTCCACTATTGGGAATATACCCAAGAGATACCCTATCATATTACAAAAGCATTTGTTCACCTATGTTCATAGCAGCATTATGAATGCTGGCAACAACCTAGATGCCCTTCAATGGAAGAATGGATGAAGAAACTGTGGAATATATACATATTAGAATACTACTCAGCAGTAAATAACAATGACATCTTGAATTTTGCATGCAAATGGATGGAAGTAGAAAACACTATTCTGAGTGAGGTAACGTAGACCCAAAAAGATGAACATGGGATGTACTCACTCATAATTGGTTTCTAGACATAAATAAAGGACATTGAGCCCATAATTTGTGATCCTAGAGAAGATAAATAAGAAGGTGAACCCAAAGCAAAAGAGATAGTTATCCTCCTGGATATTGGAAGTAGTCAAGATTGCCAGGCAAAAATTGGGAATTTGGGGGCAGGGTGGGATGGGGTAAAGGGAGATGGGGAGAGAAAAGTGTGAAGGGGAGGATGGGGAGAGCTTGGGTGATGGGATGGTTGGGATATAGGAAGGGTGGATATGGGAGCAGGGAAGTATATATCTTAATTAAGGGAGCCATTTTAGGGTTGGCAAGAGACTTGACTCTAGAGGGGTTCCCAGGTGTCCAGGGAGATGCCCCCAGCTAGTTCTTTGGGCAGCAGAGGAGAGGGAGCCAGAAAAGGCCAGATCCTATAGTCATACTGATGAATATCTTGCATATCACTATAAAACCTTCATCTGGTGATGGATGGAATAGAGACAGAGCCACACATTGGTGCACCAGACTGAGCACCCAAGGTCCAAAGGAGGAGCAGAAGGAGGGAGATCATGAGCAAGGAAGTCAGGATTGCGAGGGGTGCTCCCACCCACCGAGATGGTGGGGCTGATCTAATAGGAGCTCACCAAGGCCAGCTGGGCTGGGACTGAAAAAGCATGGGATAAAACTGGACTCCCTGGACATGGAGGACAATGAGGGCTGCTGAGAAGCCAAGGACAATGTCACTGGATTTGGATCCTACTACAATACTGGCTTTGGGGGGAGGGGGGCCTAGCCTGTTTGGATGCTCAGCTTCCTAGACCTAGATGGAGTGGGAGGAACTTGGACTTCCCACAGGGCAGGGAACCCTTACTGCTCTTCGGACAGGAGAGGGAGAGGGAGTGGAAGGGGGAAGGTAAGGTAAGTGGGAGGCAGGGAGGAGGCAGAAATTTTTAATAAAAAATAATAAATAAATAAATAAATAAATAAATAAATAAATGAAAAAAAGAAAAGCTCTCATGAACAAGTTGTCTTGAAAAGAAGTTTCCCTGTATGCACATGCAGAATTCTCCAGCTGGGTCTTGCTCAGTTTTGGAAAAGCAAATGAGTATCAACAAATACACACTTGTGATTATACTCACAAATAACAGTCTGTTCTAAATACAATACACATCCTAGTTAGCTTTAACTTTAGATGAAGCCTAAAGTTATCTGAGAGAAGGGAGTCTCAGCTAGGTGAGAATGACTTTGATTTCTAATTGATGTATTATGTCCCATCCTACTATGACTAGCACCATCTTCTGAAAAGGTGGACCTGAGGTTTACAAAAAGCTATCTAGGCCTGAGCTGGAAAAATAGAAAACAGCACGAAGTCATGATTTCTGCTGTAATCCCTAGAGTGAGTTTGTTGGTCAGAGGTAATGTGTGTGGAAGAAACAGCAAGTAGGTCAGGCTTTCAGTTCTTGTCCTGACTTTCCTCAATGGTGGACTATAGTCTGTAAGCTGAAATAAATCCTTTCCCTTCCTAAGTTTCTTTTGAAAAGAGTGTTTTATCTCGGCAATAGAAATAGAATGATAGGCTTTGAAAATGGACAGAACATGCCAACTTAAGAAAAACTGAATGCAGTGTGGACTTTAAACTCCTGTTGCTGGTGGAATGTTCTCTGAAGCACCCAGATGTGTTTTATATACTAATACCATCCAGTGCATTCAAGTCTTTCCACAGCAGCTATTCTGACATGTTTGGGTTCCACGAAGGGAGAATGGTTTTGTTCAATGATGTTGAAAATTAGTTCATTTCAGTGATGATAAAAGTGATGGTCTGTAAGATTTAAAATATATGAATAAAGGCTAAATTATTTTTTTATGTCTTGTTGAATATCACCAAACAAATAAAAAATAATTCATAACATTTTGAAATGCAAAATGTATCATATTAGCAAGGGCTGTGGTCATTCTATATTGCTTTTCTGATTCAAATTTATTATTTTTTTGAAATTTAACTTCATACAGTATGATTCATGTCCCTTTTGAATCCACCAGGAAATAAGTCACAAGTGTTTTTCTATTTTTGTATCTCAGAAACTTAAAAGGGGAATAATCCTGATTGAGTCTTTTGGATTTAGTGAAATGACTCACACAAGTATTTTCAGAAGAGAGAAGAGAGAAAAGGTGAAAGACAATGAAGTACCAGGGAATTTATGAGCTCAAACACATTGAAGATTTCATTATCTACTGGGATATTATCTATTGCTACAAAAATGTATTTTAAGAGAGTAACATTTTAATTAAAGCCTGGTACAATTGAACTGCTACTGTAAATTTTAAAAATATTTCCAATATATTAATATTTTTATTTTCACCAAATGGCTGTACCACCTTTGAAAGTAAAATAATCAAGTCATTTTCCTCAATTTTATGAGCTAACAAAAGTGATCCTAATAGATGGAAGCTTTATTTTTTTTTTTTTTTTTTTTTTTTTTGTTAACTTTCTTTTTTATTTTTATTTTATTTTTTTTTCTTTTTTATTTTTTTATATTTAAAAATTTCCATCTCCTTCCCTCCTCCTCCCCCTCCCTCCCCTCCTCCTCCCCCTTCCCTCCCCTCCTTCTCCCCCTTCCCTCCCCTCCCCTCCACCCATACCTCCCCTCCCTCCCTCTCAAGGCCAAGGAGCCATCAGGGTTCCCCACTCTATGCTAAGACCAAGGTCCTCCCAACTCCCCCCAGGTCCAGGAAGGTGATCGACCAAGCTGAGAAGGCTCCCACAGAGCCCGTCCATGAAGACCAATCAGAGCCCAGCGCCATTGTCCTTTGCTTCTCAGTCAGCCTCCGCTGTTGGCCACAGTCAGAGAGCCGGGTTTGGTCGCATGATCCATCAGTCCCATTCCAACTGGAGTTGGTGATCTCCCATTAGTTCTGTCCCACCGTTTCCATGAGTGAACGCACCCCTCTCGTTCCTTTCTCCCTCATGTTCTCGCTCCTTCTGCTCCTCATCGGGACCTTGGGAGCTCAGTCCAGTGCTCCAATGTGGGGCTCAGTCACCTTCCCCATCTGTCGCCCGCTGGAGGTTCCCTCACGGTCCTGACTTTCTTTCTCATGTTCTCTCTCCTTCTGCTCCTCATCAGAACCTTGGGAGCTCAGTCCGGTGCTCCAAGGTGGGGCTCTGTCATTTTCTTCGTCTATCGTCAGGTGGAGGTTCTATGGTGATATGCAAGAAATCCATCAGTATGGCTATAGGAACTGGCCTTTTCAGGCTCCCTCTCCTCAGCTGCCCAAGGAACTAACTGGGGGCGTCTCCCTGGAAACCTGGGAACCCCTCTAGGGTCAAGTCTCTTGACAACCCTCAGGTAGCTCCTTAAATTAAGATATATGCTTCCCTGCTCTCATATCCACCCTTCCTATATCCCAAGCACCCCATTCCTCCGAGCTCCCCCCGCTCTCCCCTTCACACTTTTCTCTCCCCATCTTCCCTTGGCCCAGTCTTGCCCAACCCTCAAGTTCCCAATTTTGCCTGGCGATCGTGTCTACTTCCAATATCCAGGAGGATTACTATATCTTTTTTTGGGAGTTCACCTTCTTATTATCTTCTCAAGGATCCCAAATTTATACGCTCGATGTCCTTTAATTATGGCTAGAAACCGAATATGAGTGAGTACATCCCATGTTCATCTTTATGGGTCTGGGTTACCTCACTCAGAATAGTGTTTTCTATTTCCATCCATTTGCCTGCAAAATTCAAGATGTCATTGTTTTTTACCGCTGAGTAGTATTCTAGCATGTATATATTCCACAGTTTCTTCATCCATTCTTCCACTGAAGGGCATCTAGGCTGTCTCCAGGATCTGGCTATTACAAATAATGCTGCTATGAACATAGATGAGCATATGCTTTTGTTGTATGATTGGGCATCTCTTGGGTAGATTCCCAATAGTGGAATTGCTGGGTCCTGGGGTAGGTTGATCCCGAATTTCCTGAGAAACCGCCACACTGCTTTCCAAAGTGGTTGCACAAGTTTGCATTCCCACCAGCAATGGATGAGTGTGCCCCTTACCCCACAACCTCTCCAGCAAAGGTTATTATTGGTGTTTTGGATTTTAGCCAATCTGACAGGTGTAAGATGATATCTCAAAGTTGTTTTGATTTGCATTTCCCTGATAGCTAGGGAGGTTGAGCATGACCTTAAGTGTCTTTTGGCCATTCGAACTTCTTCTGTTGAGAATTCTCTGTTCAGTTCAGCACCCCATTTTTTAATTGGGTTAATTGGCTTTTTACCGTCTAGTCTCTTGAGTTCCTTATATATTTTAGAGATCAGACCTTTGTCAGTTGCAGGGTTGGTGAAGATCTTTTCCCAGTCAGTAGGCTGCCTTTGTGTCTTAGTGACAGTGTCCTTTGCTTTACAGAAGCTGCTCAACTTCAGGAGGTCCCATTTATTCAATGTTGCCCTTAAAGTCTGTGCAGCTGGGGTTATGCATAGGAAACGGTTCCCTGTGCCCATTTGTTGTAGAGTACTTCCCACTTTCTCCTCTATCAAGCTCAATGTGTTCAAATTAATATTGAGGTCTTTAATCCATTTGGACTTGAGTTTTGTGCATGGTGATAGATATGGATCTACTTTCATTCTTCTACAGGTTGACATCCAGTTATGCCAGCACCATTTGTTGAAGATGCCCTCTTTCTTCCATTGTGTACTTTTGGCTCCTTTATCAAAAATCAGGTGTTCATAGGTTTGTGGTTTAAGATCCGGGTCTTCTATACGATTCCATTGGTCAACTTCTCTGTTCTTATGCCAATACCAAGCCGTTTTCAATACTGTAGCTTTGTAATAGAGTTTGAAGTCAGGGATGGTAATGCCTCCAGAAGAACCTTTATTGTATAAGATTTTTTTGGCTATCCTGGGTTTCTTGTTTTTCCATATAAAGTTGATTATTGTCCTCTCAATCTCTGTGAAGAATTTTAATGGGACCTTGATTGGGATTGCATTGAATCTATAGATTGCTTTTGGTAGAATTGCCATTTTTACTATGTTGATCCTCCCAATCCACGAGCAGGGGAGATCCTTCCATTTTCTGGTATCTTCTTCAACTTCTTTCTTCAAAGACTTATAGTTCTTGTCAAATAAATCCTTCACTTCCTTGGTTAGCGATACTCCCAGATATCTTATGCTATTTGTGGCTATTGTGAAAGGTGATACTTCTCTGATTTCCCTCTCTGCTTCCTTATCCTTTGTGTATAGGAGGGCGACTGATTTTTTGGAGTTGATCTTGTAACCTGCCACGTTACTGAAGGAGTTTATCAGCTGTAGGAGTTCTTTGGTGGAGTTTTTGGGGTCGCTTATGTATACTATCATATCATCTGCAAATAATGAAAGTTTAACTTCTTCCTTTCCAAATTGAATCCCCTTGATTCCCTTATGTTGTCTTATTGCTATTGCTAGAACTTCAAGCACTATATTGAAGAGATAAGGAGAGAGTGGACAGCCTTGTCGTGTTCCTGAATTTAGTGGGATAGCCTTGAGTTTCTCTCCGTTTAATTTGATGTTAGCTGTCGGCTTGCTGTAAATAGCTTTTATTATATTTAGGAATGACCCTTGTATCCCTAATCTCTCCAAGACCTTTATCATAAAAGGGTGCTGAATTTTGTCAAATGCTTTTTCAGCATCTAATGAGATGACCATATGGTTTTTTTCCTTCAGTTTGTTTATATGATGGATTACATTAATAGATTTTCGTATGTTGAACCAGCCCTGCATCTCTGGGATGAAGCCTACTTGATCGTAATGGATAATTTTTCTAATGTGTTCTTGGATTCGGTTTGCCAGTATTTTATTGAGAATTTTTGCGTCAATGTTCATGAGTGAGATTGGCCTGTAATTCTCTTTCTTGGTTGAGTCTTTGTGTGGTTTAGGTATCAGGGTAACTGTAGCTTCATAGAAGGAATTTGGCAGTGACTCTTGTGTTTCTATATTATGAAATACCTTAAGGAGTATAGGTATTAGGTCTTCTTGGAAGTTCTGGTAGAATTCCGCATTGAAGCCATCTGGTCCTGGGCTCTTTTTGGTAGGGAGGTTTCTGATAACAGTTTCTAATTCTTCGCGACTAACAGGACGATTTAGAGCATTTACCTGTTCCTGGTTTAACCTTGGTATATGGTATTTATCTAAAAAACTGTCCATTTCTTTTACATTTTCCAATTTTGTGGCATACAGGCTTTTGTAGTAAGATCTAATGATTTTCTGAATTTCCTCTGTGTCTGTGGTTATGTCCCCCTTTTCATTTCTGATCTTGTTAATTTGCGTGTTCTCCCTCTGCCGTTTGATTAGTTTGGCTAAGGGTTTGTCAATCTTGTTGATTTTCTCCAAGAACCAGCTTCTTGTTTCATTGATTCTTTGGATTGTTTTCTGTGTTTCTATTTTGTTGATTTCTGCCCTCAATTTGATTATTTCCAGTCTTCTACTTCTCCTAGGTGAGTCTGCTTCTTTTTTTTCCAGAGCTTTCAGGTGTGCTGTTAAGTCACCAATGAGCGCTTTCTCCGTTTTCTTTAAGTGGGCACCTAGTGCTATGAACTTTCCTCTTAGCACTGCTTTCATTGTGTCCCATAGGTTTGAGTATGTTGTGTCTTTGTTTTCATTAAATTCAAGAAAGACTTTAATTTCTTTCTTTATTTCTTCCTTGACCCAGGTGTGGGTCAGTAGTTGACTGTTCAGTTTCCATGAGTTTGTGGGTTTTCTGGGGGTAGCATTGTTGTTGAATTCTAATTTTAATCCATGGTGATCCGATAAGACACAGGTGGTTACTAATATTTTTTTGTAGCTGTGGGAGTTTGCTTTGTTACCAAGTATATGGTCAATTTTCGAAAAGGTTCCATGAGCCGCAGAGAAGAAGGTATATTCTTTCCTATTTGGGTGGAATGTTCTGTAGATGTCTGTTAAGTCCATTTGGTTCATTACCTCCATTAAGTCTTTCAATTCTCTGTTAGGTTTCTGTCTGATTGACCTGTCCATTGGTGAGAGAGGAGTGTTGAAGTCTCCAACTATTAGTGTGTGTGGTTTGATGGCTGCCTTGAGTTCTAGAAGTGTTTCTTTTACATAAGTGGGAGCTTTTATATTAGGGGCATAGATATTCAGGATTGAGACTTCATTCTGATGGATTTTTCCTGTTATGAGTATAAAGTGTCCCTTTCCATCTCTTCTGATTGATTTTAGTTTGAAGTCAACTTTGTTGGAAATTAGTATGGCCACACCCGCTTGTTTCTTAGGGCCATTTGCTTGATAAACCTTTTCCCAACCCTTTACTCTGAGTAGATGTCTGTCTTTGTGGTTGAGGTGTGTTTCTTGTAAACAGCAAAATGTTGGATTCTGTTTTCGTATCCAGTCTCTTAGCCTGTGCCTTTTTATAGGTGAATTGAGTCCATTGATATTAAGTGATATTAATGACCAGTGGTTGTTAACTTCAGTCATCTTTAGTAGTAGAGTTTGTGTGTTTCCCTTCTTCTAGTTGTGCTGGTGAAGGGTCGCTAGATGCCTGAGTTATTGTTGGCGTTGTTGGACTCCTTGGTTTGTGATTTTCCTTCTATTACTTTCTGCAAGGCTGGATTTGTGGCTGCGTATTGTTTAAATCTGTTTTTGTCCTGGAATATCTTGTTTTCTCCATCAATGGTGAATGCAAGCTTTGCTGGGTATAATAGTCTAGGCTTGCATCCATGTTCCCTAAGTGTCTGTAGCACATCTATCCAAGCTCTTCTGGCTTTCATGGTTTCCATTGAGAAATCAGGTGTAATTCTGATAGGTTTCCCTTTATATGTTACTTGACCTTTTTCCTTTGCAGCTCTTAATATCTGTTCTTTATTCTGTATGTTTTGTGTTTTGATTATTATATGGCGTGGGGATGCTTTCTTTTGATCCAGTCTATTTGGTGTTCTGTAGGCTTCTTGTACCTTCATAGGAACATCCTTCTTTAGGTTGGGGAAGTTTTCTTCTATAATTTTGTTGAATATGTTTTCTGGGCCTTTGAGTTGTAATTCTTCTCCTTCTTCTACCCCAATTATTCTTAGGTTTGGTCTTTTCATGGTGTCCCAGATTTCCTGAATGTTTTGTGTTAAGAATTTGTTAGATTTGTTTAGTTCTTTAATCTGTGAATTTATTTCCTCTATAGTATCTTCAGAGTCCGAGATTCTTTCTTCCATCTCTTGTATTCGGTTGGAAATACTTGTCTCTGAAGTTTCTGTTCGTTTACTCAGAGTTTCCATTTCCAGTCGTCCCTCAGATTGTGTTTTCTTCAATAACTCCATTTCATTTATCAGGTCTTGTACTGTTTCCCTTACCTGTTTGATTGCTTTTTCTTGTTTTTCTTGTTTTTCTTGGGTATCTTTCAGAGATTTATTTATTTCGTCTACCTTTTTGTTTGTCATCTCCATTTCTTTATGGCAGTTTTTTACCTCCTGTTTAAGGTCCTCTATTATTTTCATAAAGTACTGTTTAATGTCGGTTTCTTCTATATCTTCTGGGGTAGGGTGTTCAATTCTTGTTGTTTCGGGATGTCTGGCTTGTGGTGATGTCATGTTGCCTTTCATGTTGTTGGAGGAGCTCCTGCATTGGCGCCTGCCCATCTCTTCCTTCAAAAGGAGCCCAGAGGCGTTTGGTGTCCTAGACCAATCTTTGCTGTGACTGAAACTGGTTGGATCTCCCCAGTGCCAGAGGAGGACCTATTCCTTGCGTCACAATCTGAAGAAGCCCGCACTCCCTTGCAGGAATCCTCAGACCTGCCTGGAGGCCAGAGTCTGACTCCTCTGGGTGGATGGCCTTAGAACAGGAGCAGGACACCTGAGAACACTAGGGAAAACTTGGGAGAGAGGGACGGGAGAAGCAGACACAAGCCTCCAGAGGGAGCTGGGGGGAGGGGGTCTGTGCTCTCTTCCAGGGCAGGTTGCCCCAGGGTCCGCATTCACTCACCAGTTCAGATGGAATGTCAGGGCACAGGATCAGGGATTCCAGGCAGCCCAGGGTCGCAGCCCAGACAAAAGGGCCAAGGTGGGGGCAGGGCGGGATGGAATACCGCACAGCGAACCTGGCAGCACAATCTGAAGGAGCCTGCACCCCTCCGCAGGGATCCTCAGACCTGCCTGGAGGCCAGAGTCTGACCCCTTTGGGTGGATGGCCTTAGAACAGGAGCAGGACACCTGAGAACACTAGGAAAAACTTGGGAGGGAGGGACGGGAGAAGCAGACACAAGCCTCCAGAGGGAGCTGGGGGGAGGGGGTCTGTGCTCTCTTCCAGGGCAGTTGCCCCAGGGTCAGCATTCACTCACCAGTTCAGATGGAATGTCAGGGCACAGGATCAGGGATTCCAGGCAGCCCAGGGATGCAGCCCAGACAAAAGGGCCAAGGTGGGGGCAGGGCGGGATGGAATACCGCACAGCGAACCTGGCAGCACACTCTGAAGGAGCCTGCACCCCTCCGCAGGGATCCTCAGACCTGCCTGGAGGCCAGAGTCTGACCCCTTTGGGGGGATGGCCTTAGAACTGGAGCAGAACACCTGAGAACACTAGGGAAAACTTGGGAGAGAGGGACCGGAGAAGCAGACACAAGCCTCCAGAGGGAGCTGGGGGGAGGGGGTCTGTGCTCTCTTCCAAGGCAGATTGCCCCAGGGTCCGCATTCACTCACCAGTTCAGATGGAATGTCAGGGCACAGGATCAGGGATTCCAGGCAGCCCAGGGTCGCAGCCCAGACAAAAGGGCCAAGGTGGGGGCAGGGCGGGATGGAATACCGCACAGCGAACCTGGCAGCACAATCTGAAGGAGCCTGCACCCCTCCGCAGGGATCCTCAGACCTGCCTGGAGGCCAGAGTCTGACCCCTTTGGGTGGATTGCATTAGAACAGGAGCAGGACACCTGAGAACACTAGGGAAAACTTGGGAGGGAGGGACGGGAGAAGCAGACACAAGCCTCCAGAGGGAGCTGGGGGGAGGGGGTCTGTGCTCTCTTCCAGGGCAGGTTGCCCCAGGGTCAGCATTCACTCACCAGTTCAGATGGAATGTCAGGGCACAGGATCAGGGATTCCAGGCAGCCCAGGGATGCAGCCCAGACAAAAGGGCCAAGGTGGGGGCAGGGCGGGATGGAATACCGCACAGCGAACCTGGCAGCACACTCTGAAAGAGCCTGCACCCCTCCGCAGGGATCCTCAGACCTGCCTGGAGGCCAGAGTCTGACCCCTTTGGGGGGATGGCCTTAGAACTGGAGCAGGACACCTGAGAACACTAGGGAAAACTTGGGAGAGAGGGACCGGAGAAGCAGACACAAGCCTCCAGAGGGAGCTGGGGGGAGGGGGTCTGTGCTCTCTTCCAGGGCAGGTTGCCCCAGGGTCCGCATTCACTCACCAGTTCAGATGGAATGTCAGGGCACAGGATCAGGGATTCCAGGCAGCCCAGGGTCGCAGCCCAGACAAAAGGGCCAAGGTGGGGGCAGGGCGGGATGGAATACCGCACAGCGAACCTGGCAGCACAATCTGAAGGAGCCTGCACCCCTCCGCAGGGATCCTCAGACCTGCCTGGAGGCCAGAGTCTGACCCCTTTGGGTGGATTGCATTAGAACAGGAGCAGGACACCTGAGAACACTAGGGAAAACTTGGGAGGGAGGGACGGGAGAAGCAGACACAAGCCTCCAGAGGGAGCTGGGGGGAGGGGGTCTGTGCTCTCTTCCAGGGCAGGTTGCCCCAGGGTCAGCATTCACTCACCAGTTCAGATGGAATGTCAGGGCACAGGATCAGGGATTCCAGGGAGCCCAGGGTCGCAGCCCAGACAAAAGGGCCAAGGTGGGGGCAGGGCGGGATGGAATACCGCACAGCGAACCTGGCAGCACAATCTGAAGGAGCCTGCACCCCTCAGCAGGGATCCTCAGACCTGCCTGGAGGCCAGAGTCTGACCCCTTTGGGGGGATGGCCTTAGAACTGGAGCAGAACACCTGAGAACACTAGGGAAAACTTGGGAGAGAGGGACCGGAGAAGCAGACACAAGCCTCCAGAGGGAGCTGGGGGGAGGGGGTCTGTGCTCTCTTCCAAGGCAGATTGCCCCAGGGTCCGCATTCACTCACCAGTTCAGATGGAATGTCAGGGCACAGGATCAGGGATTCCTTTATCTTTTATTAATAATTCAATGTATTTATATAATATGCAAAAATCATAAAAGTAAAAGGTTCATATGCTTTATTGAATTAAAGCAATTATTCAGTGCATGAGTTTTTATTTTTATTGAACTTTTTCTAAGATTCGCTGATTAAATTTAATACACATGAGAATTTCTACCAACATGAAAATTTCATATAAATTTTACTAGAAATAGACTAATCTACTTAAAGGAAAGTTTAAGTTGTAAAAAAATAAAAAAATCATATTATACACTTCCGTTTTCTAGATATATAAATATAAATATCACTAGAAGCAAATGTGCAGGTTTAATTCTGTTAAGATGGGTCAATTGAACAGCTTTCAGATATACAGTCATGCTACACTGCTGAATTGTCATTACACTGTTACATTCAAATGAGGGTATTCATCATGCCAGTAGCTTGTAGCAGAGTGAGTCCAGGGCTGTGACTCCTGACTGGAGAACCTGCCAACTTTAACTCTTTTCTCAGATTTAAGGTTGTTTCATTGTTCACGCATTTACTGGAGAGATTGACTCCACACAAAACTCCCTGCAAAACAAAAAAATTCTAATAATAAAATTGCAAAATGTGTGGGATAATAATCACCATACAATAAGAATATAAGATGATGTAACAACTGTACCAACTTTTATATCAGTGAAATAGGCTCATCAACTTGACAATAGAGAAAGCTCTAGGATTTTCCAATCTTAGACCACACAAAAATGCTGCCATGCTGAAATTAATGACAATGCATTTTAAACTTAAAAACAATCAATTATTTCTATCCTTATTCTTCATAAATTAAGGGAAAAGATCATAAAATATGAAGTTTTTAGGCTTGATTTAACAAATTCAATCAATGATAATAAGCTTGATTTAATAAATTCTCCATGTATAAATATTTCAAAGCACATTATATATTACAAATGTATATACTTTGTTTGGATTGTAATGTTTAAAAAAAGTACATGTGAAGCATGCTGATGGAAGATATCCTTGGAAGTATTTCATATAATTCTCTAGTTCTCCAGACTTTAATAGAAGCACAATTTTAAAAATAAGAAATACTATTCTAAAATTATCTTTATATGTAATCAACAAAGTAGGTGTAAAAGAATTCAGTTGGAGCACTTCCCAGCCTGATATCATCCACCAGAGCAAGTAATATCACAACCACTAAGGAAACAGGATAGAATAACCACCAGCACAAAGGTCAGTGATATAAGCACAGCGAGACCTAGCAGAAACACAATGTTATCGATGAAGATTTACCCAAACACAAGAAGAAAACAGTTAGAAAGCACTTAGGTTCTGATATCTATAGACAGTATACTGCTACAAAACAAAACAGTGAAAATAACTCAATTTAAAAATGGGTACCAGGTTTTTTTTAACCACTGAGTAAAACTCTAAAGTATATATGTTCCACACATTCTTTATCTATTCTTCTATTGAAGGGCACCTAGGTTGTTTCCAGGTTCTGGCTATTACAAATAATGCTGCTATGAACATAGTTGAACAAAAGCTTTTGTAGTATGATTGGGCATCTCTTGGGTATATTGCCAAAAGTGGAATTCCTAGGTCCTAAGGTAGGTTGACTCCCAGTTTTCCTAGTGAGAAACCGCCACACTGATTTCCAAAGTGGTTGCACTAGTTTGCATTCCCACCAGCAATGGATGAGTGTTCCCCTTACTCCATATCCTCTCCAGCATAGGCTATTATTGGTGTTTTTATTTTAGCTATTCTGACAGGTGTAAGATGGTATCTCAAAGTTGTTTTGATTTGCATTTCCCTTATTGCTAAGGAGGTTGAGCATGACCTTAAGTGTCTTTTGGCCATTTGAACTTCTTCTGTTGAGAATTTTCTGTTCAGTTCAGTACTCCATTTTCAATTGGGTTAATTAGAAAACACTTTACTGAGTGAGATAACCCAGACCCAAAAAGATGAATATGGTATGTACTCACTCATAAGTGGATTTTAGCCATAAATAAAGGATATTGAGCCTATAATTCATGATCCTAGAGAAGCTAAATAAGAAGATGAACCCAAGGAAATACATATAGTTATCCTCGTGGATATTGGAAGTAGACAAGATTGCCAGGCAAAAGTTGGGAGCACGGGGGTGGGGATGGGGTGGGGGTAAGGGGAGATGGGGAGAGAGAAGGGAGAAGGGGAGGACTTGGGAGGGCATGGGGGAATGGGATGGTTGGGAAGGAGGAAGGGTGGATATGAGAGCAGGGAAGTAGATATCTTAATTAAGGGAACCATTTTAGGGTTGGCAAGAGACTTGACTCTAGAGGGGTTCCCAGGTGTCCAAAGAGATGTCCCCAGCTTGTTCCTTGGGCAGCAGAGGAGAGGGTGCCTGAACTGGCATTATCCTATAGACACATTGATGAATATCTTGCATATCACCATAGAACCTTCATCTGGTGATGGATGGAGATAGTGACAGAGCCCCACAATGGAGCAATGGACTGAGCTCCGAAGGTCCAAATGAGGAGCAGAAGGAGGGAGAACATGAGCAAGAAAGTCAGGACTGTGAGGTGTAGAAGGAGTTGCAGGGAGGCCTACTTTTCTTCCGGCCCAGCTCCTGCATGGTTAGCTTAGCCCCGGAATAATTACATGGAAACTGTTTTCATTTAAACACTGCTTGGCCCATTATCTCTAGCCTCTTACTGGCTAACTCTCACATCTTGCTTAACCCATTTCTAATAATCTGTGTAGCACCACAAGGTGATGGCTTACCGGGAAAGATTCAGCATGTCTGATCTGGTGGCTGGCTTCATGGTGACTGTCTCACTGCCTTCTTCCTCCCCGCTTTCTGTTCTGTCTTCCCCGCCTACCTATGTTCTGACATATCAGGCCAAGCAGTTTTGTTTATTAATTAACCAATGAAAGCAACAGATAGATAGAAGACCCACCTACATCATTTTCCCTTTTTCTGTTTAAACATGAAGGAAGGCTTTCACTTTAACATAGTAAAATTGCATATAACAAAATAATTATCAAGAAAAAATTACAGTTACAATATTTATATCTACTTTATCTTTTATCCTAACTAAGGAAAACTATAGCTATTTATTCTTCAGTCCATCAAAAACTCCAGAAGAATATATTACCTAAGCAAACAAGGAATAAGCAACTTCCAAACTCTAGAAATGACAGAGACATCTCGTTGCCTGGACACTCACCCAAAGTTCCTCTGTACTGTTGGGGCATTCATCTTCATCTTCAGCCTACAGGCCCATAGTATCCAGCAGACATTTCCATGAAGCAGGAAATTCCGAAGGCAGTTCAGTCATTATCTGTTGTGTCCTGCAGAATGTCTCTCAGACTCTTTCATGAAAGACCATCTCACCTTTAGGCAAGTTCAGCAGTCCTCTTTTTGTGGGTTCTTCATGTCTAGTTTATGCAACAGTTTAGGCAAGAGCAGTTTCTTGCCCAAATGGCTATCAAACTCCATAAGGAGCCTCTTTGATGCCCATCTTCCTCTTGAAGTAGATTGGTACTGCCAGGAGCAGATGTGTCTCATTGTCATGGAAAGCCCTAAGTTATTAAAACAATAAATGCCATATTCTGTAGTCTTTGAAAGATATGAAGAATGCCTATTTAACTGAAATATATCTCTATATATCTAGAAAATCTAACTAACACGACTACAAGCTTGACTATTATTGATGATTATCCATTAAAAACCTATATTTCCTAATTATACATTACATTTTTAAAATGAACTACACAATTACAATACCTTAATCAAGATCAGATATACATATACATATAATAAAATTGACCTTACATTTATATCAACAAAGCAAAACTTATACCAATGTAAAATATCCATATCTATATCACATCCCCCTTTAAATGTAAAAGAAAATTTATAAGCAATATTTGGGAATATAGGTGCAGTTATTTCTCTCCAAACTGCTTTCTGCTGAATGGGGGCACTGTTAATCAGATCTTTCATGATGTAACCTGTGTGCCAGCTTCATCTCAGTCAGCAGTTGAGTGAAGTAATTTTTTGAGGTTGTACACAGCAACCTTTCAGGAGTGCATGGTCTATCATACCATATTGGGATAGAAGCAATCCACAGGGTCTCATCCTCTGTGAAAACAAAAGAAGGACATTTCCAAAGCATCATAACCTTAGATACAAATTTTGAAGTCAAGGTATTTTCAAAATATCTATGTTGGATTAGTTCAAAAGCATTTATAAACAAATATCTTTTAGCAGCTGTTGCTCCTTCCTCAGCATTCAGACAATTCAAAGAGAGCATAAGAGCATACAATATCAAGATTCTCTGTGTATTTTCCATCGTTGTGAGGCTTTGTTTTAACCTCTATTTCTTTTAATTTTACTTTTATTTTTTGAGACAGGTTCTCTCTATATCTTTTTTCTGGAATAACTCTCTAGACCAGGTTGTCCTTGAACTCACAGAGATCTGCCTGTCTCTGCCTCCCCAGTGCTGGGATTAAAGGCATGTGCCAACACACCTTGAATTCAGAGGTCTGTCTGCCTCTGCCTCCCAGGCATTGGGATTAAAGATGTGTACCACCACACCCTACTACTCTTTCTTTATTTTTTATTTTTATGGACTTTAACCTTTACCCTGCATATATTTTAACACACTGTAAACCATTTAGAGATTTTTTCTTTGAATCTTTCTTTACCGTATATCTCTCTCATTTTTATTACATAAGTCTTTAAGGAGAGGATTAACATTGTGGCTTTGATGGCTGGATCCAGCCCATTGCTTAGCTTTCCAGCCTCATGGTGGAGGTACTGGCTGTAGCCATTTTTATTGCCATTTCAATATATATAATGGCATTTCAAGGGACCTGCCAGCAAGCAAGCTGCAGCATTCTGCTCACAGACCACACTCAGTCAGACTGCCTGCCTGAAAGAATCAGAGTTTACCCTGGCAGGATGGCCCAGAAAGCTAGTATTTTAAAATGGTGCAGTTTTTTTTTCCTGCTACGGCCAAAAACTGAAAAGCATGCAGTCAATTTTCTATCAACACCGTTTAAGTGATAGTGGCAGGACCTCTTAAAAATGCTGCAAGGGCCGGGCGGTGGTGGTGCACACCTTTAATCCCAGCACTCGGTAGGCAGAGGCAGGTGGATCTCTGTGAGTTCGAGACCAGACTGGTCTACAAGAGCTAGTTCCAGGACAGGCTCCAAAGCCACAGAGAAACCCTGTCTCGAAAAACCAAAAAAAAAAAAAAAGCTGCAAGGCTTTACAGCTAAAGATGAGTCAAGAAACCTCTCTTAGATGAGAGTGCTTTCTTGCCTCTAGCAGGCAGAGCAGACCTGAGAAATTGCTGCTACCAAGAAAACATGATTTACTCTATTCATTCCCAAGCTTTCTCATGCTTTCTGTGGATTCAGTTATCCACATCTGGGCGCAATTTGTAGAAGGAGCTGTGGGCAGGCCTACTTTTCTTCCCACCTGGCTCCCAAATGGCTAGCTTAGCCCCAGAATAATTACACAGAAACTTTATTCATTTATACACTGCTTGGCCCATTAGCTCTAGCCTCTTACTGGCTAACTCTCACATCTTGCTTAACCCATTTCTAATAATCTTTGTAGCACCACAAGGTGATGGCTTACCGGAAACGATTCAACGTGTCTGACCTGGTGGCTAGCTGCATGGCGACTGTCTCACTGCCTTCTTCCTCCCAGCATTCTGTTCTGTCTTCCCCGCCTACCTATGTTCTGACATATCAGGCCAAGCAGTTTTCTTTATTAATTAACCAATGAAAGCAACTGATAGATAGAAGACCTACCTACATCAGCCATGGGTGTGTCCACCCACTGAGACGGTGGGACTGATCTAATGGGAGCTCACCAAGGCCAGCTGGACTGGGACTGATGGAGCATGTGATCAAACCAGAATTTCTGAATGTGGCTGACAATGAGGGCTGACTGAGAAGTCAAGAACAATGACACTGAGTTTTGATTCTACTGCATGTACTGGCTTTGTGGGAGCCTAGTCTGTTTTGATGCTCACCTTCCTAGACCTAGATGGAGGGGGGAGAACCTTGGAGTTCCCACAGGGCAGGGAATGCTGACTGCTCTTTGGACTGGAGGGGGGAGAAGAGTGGGGAGATTGGAAGGGAAATGGGAGGAGGGAAGGAGGTGGAAATTTTTAATAAATAAAAAAATGGGTAAGAGGGTCCCCAAGTTGGATTAATAGGTCGCTATGTGTCTCCGGCCTGAAAGTCCAAGTTAAATTTCTGGAACTCACAGTTTGAAAGAAAAGACCTACTCCCACAAATTATCTTGTGAACTCAACATGCATGCTTGTGAGCCCACAGACATGTGCATGTGCACACACAGAGGGGGGAGACAGAGACAGAGACAAGAGACACACAGAGAGAGTAAATAGAGACAGAGACAGACACAGAAAGGGTGGAAGAACTAAGGTAGACTTTTGCCCAAGGAGAAAAAGGCCCAAGAGTTGTATAAAAATGCTTACCATCGCCGGGCGGTGGTGGCACACGCCTTTAATCCCAGCACTCGGGAGGCAGAGGCAGGCGGATCTCTGTGAGTTCGAGGCCAGCCTGGTCTACAAGAGCTAGTTCCAGGCCAGGCTCTAAAAAAGCTGCAGAGAAACCCTGTTTCGAAAAACCAAAAAAGAAATGCTTACCATCACTAATAACTGTGGAAATGCAAATGACAACCACAGAATATATCACATCACTCCAATAGAAACAGATTTTTGTTAAAAGGGTGAAAGACAGAAATGAAGAGAAGCTCAAAAGTGAAGCACTTGCCTAGATTTTCAGCTCTCTCAAGTTTAATCTTAAGTATCACTAAGGGTATAAACAAAGACAGGTGTTGGCAGGTAACACCAGAAAAAGGAACTCAAGCAAAACATCATTCAGGTGGCAAAATTCTCCAAGTAGGTGTCGAATTGCAGATGAAGGCTGAAGACCTGTAATGTATAGTCATACCCTGCCTAGGTGCCTCCATAATCTCTGTCAGGGACACATCTTCTTTACGCATTTGCATAGCTCTACATGCTTTCTAATATTTTCAAATGCAATTAATTAGAGTCCTTCAGGAGGATATTTGATAACCATCTTGAATAATGTATTGCCACCCATTCATCACTAGAAACAGGATCTCTAAATGGTCTGTCACATAACAATCAATAGTATCAGTCATGAAAGGTTAGACGAATAGTTAATAAAAAGCATTGTGTCCTAGGAACCATCATTAAATACTCATGGACATTAAATACTCATAAACTGAATGCTCCAGTCACCTACAGCTTTATGCAAAGACAAGACCTCCCAGAAAACAAAGTAATTTGAGGCTGTAAATGTGAAGTCATCAACTAAAACTCTAGAGTCCTTGTGAGGTAAAAGTCACCAAGTTTTACCCATAGGGAAGAAAGATGCTCTGAGGACATAGATCAGAAACTACGGGCCATAGAGGAAATCTTCAGGAGAAAACAAGCCAAGAGCATTCAGACCTTGAGGTTTCTCTCATCAGCACGTTTATGGCATTCTGTTAAAGTGGTCCTTCCAGACTACAGAAGAACAGACCTGCAGATATGTTCACACAATAGATATGTTAGTAGAGAATGAATAAATGACAAAAGAGGTATGGTTAGATGTAAGGTATATGGATGACAGACAGATGACATATAATAGAAATTTGGGAGACACTGATCATAAGAGATAAAGAAATAACAGATGTGAAGGATGAAAAATAGATAGTGACAGAAAACAGATAGATATCTAGATACCGTGGATAACATGGATGTGCAAATGATGCTAATACTTGTATTTCTTTTATTTAGTTTCTTTTCCTAGTACTAGAGTGCTAGAATAAGCATTGATCTTAATATAATTTTGAGGCATATTTAACTCCATTGCACTGACTGATCTATTAGTTCTGTGGTCAAGAAATACCCTCTACCTTACCCGCAGCTCCAATATTTGGGATTATAGTGACTTTAGACTCAGCACAGTTAAATTTCCTATGCTTAGAGGAGTCCTTCTCTATAGCTTGTACAGCTGCTGTACCAGTAGAGATCTATCTAATTATGCACAATGTTCTTTTTTCCACCAACACTTATTATTTGCCATTTTGATGACAGTCATCTTAGTGTGAGGTCACAACATTCTTGTGGTTTTGAACATGTTTTCCTATACCAGTTGCTTTTTGAAATGTTTTCTTTCCAAAAAGTTTACTCATGATCTTTGAACAATTTTGCAGTCACCTTAAGTTGCATCATTTGCAAGAGAATAGGTGGAAATAAATATCCACAATGTAGCACAAGCTACATTCATAAATAAAAATGTTATGTTTCCTTTGATATACAGGATCTAAATTCAAAAGGAAAAGACTTTGAAACAGGAAGGGGAATATATGAGGTGAAGGAACAAACTGAAGCGTAAGATAAAAGAGAATAATGACAGATTAGATAAAGTCAAAATTATTTGTTCATGAAAATTTCACAATGAAATCCATTATTCTGTACAAGTAAGCACATATTAATATAGCAGAGAAGTGTTACACAAAGACAAGAATAAGTGATAATAATGATATCATAAGCCACTGAGATGCTGTGCTGTCACATGCACAACAGTCTGCTCATTTGGATGGTGCTGGGGTTTATTCCAGGACTACACACTACAAGCAACCATTGTGCCATCTATTCTAGTACCTTGGCCTCATTTTGTAGTGATGAATATTAGAGATGAAGAATGGGTTCTTAGATTTGAATGTATGACATAGATATAGGTCTGTGTGTATTCATTACTCAATTATAAATTGCAAGAACTAAAAGAGTTTAAAAATATGTTTGAGTCAAATGCCTCATTTTAACAAGTGTATTACCTACTATTGCTTCCATTCATTTCACTGGTTTTCCTCCTAAGAAAACATTGTTGTGATACCTAATCATGGTTGTCAAATTGACAAAACCAGGAAGAGGGAATCTCAGTTTTAGAGTGATTTGTGTATCCTACCATTTTCTTGATTATCAGTTGATGTGAGAAGGTCCAACATAGTGTGGGCAGTGCCATAACTAGGCAGGTGGGCCTGGTCTCTGGAAGAAAAGTAGCTGCACTGAGCCTGGGAGCAATCCAGTAAGAGTGTGCAACCACAGTCTCTGCTTCAGTTCCTGCCTATAGGTTCCTTACTTGAGCTCCTGTTCTGGCTCCCAAATGATAGGCTATAACATAAGTCAAAGGAAGCCTTTCTTCCTGTGGTTACTTTTGGACAGTGTTTTATCACATTAGTAGAAGAGAAAGTTATGGTATTTATTTTCTGAACAGCTAGAGTTCCCTCCCATGGTCCAGGAGAAGGAATTCTTCTCATCTCTTAGCTCTGAAACTTCAGAGTGAGAAAGAAAACTTCTCCCTCCAAGGAGGCAGCTGGCTGCTTCTGTTTATTATGTCTTCCTTGCTGTACAAAAGGCTTTTATAAGTTTGTTTTTCATAAGTTATCAACATCCATTTAACAGCTGAGTGAGATAAAAGCAAGGCTTTAGGACAAAGTAAATCATTGATTTTCTTCAATAAGAATGGAAATTCAAATCTGCCATAAGAAATAACTGCAGCTGAACAAAAGACTGTTATAGTTATACACTAAATATTTCATTTTGCCATTTGTTTGAAAATATTGCCAGTATTTTTGAAAAATTAATTCCTCTGTATAGTGCTTTAAAGTAATGATGTTTCCATTAAATGAAGGTCTCTTCCATCCTGATTTTCGATCATTACCTCAGGATGTTCACATGTAACACAGAAAACAGTGTGTTCTCTGTGATTATCATCATAGGAGACTATTCATTTGCTTAGATATGAAATGTTTAGCAAACGAATCCATTCTACACCAAGGCAGCCTTTGTATAGTTAGAATTGTGCACAATTTTAAGCTTTATGCTAAAGCCATTTTCAAGTTTCCAGTTTCCAAATCAATTTAAAATCAACTCCCAAATGAATATAAGACTAGTGTATTAGATAATTTAATCTTTAGAATACCGTCAAAATGAAAATATATTAATATTTTCTAGCACTCTTTTCAAAAGCTTCTAAAATGTATTATGCTCTTAAGAATTATGAGTTGCATGGTGAGCTAAAACAGCAGTTTAGAACCATGGTCACATGCTATTGTCATTATGTGTTCTTGACTGTGTTAATTTCAACTTATCTTGGTATGATATTTATAATTTTTATTATATTTACTTTCTATAGCAGGAAACTTTTCATCAGCATTGAATATATATTATTTGAATTTCTATATAAAATAATAGATGATAGCTCGTGTGGAAACCCTAGAACATCTAATCAAATAGAGATAATATTTATCTGAGAGCAGAGTGAGATTTGGGCATCCAAAATTAAAGACCAAAAAACTGGAGATGAAATATTTCTTGAAATCTATGTTAAAATCTATCTATCTATCATCTATCTGTCTGTCTGCCTGCCTGTCTGTCTATATATGTGTGTGTGTGTGTGTGTCTGTGTGTGTGTCTGTGTGTGTGTGTATTGAAAACTACAAAATAGGACCACTGAGCTCATTTCTTCTGTGTAAACAATATTATCCTCATATGTGAAAAATGAAGTGTAGTAGGGACTCTGAAGGAGCTGAAGTCAGAGAGTGAGGTGAATATTATCAAATACACTGGGTATAACATATGAGGTTCACATATGAGTAAAATATTCTATTAAAAATGGGGAGCAATAATAAAAGGCCTGAAAGTCCTGCACAGAAGGTAGAAACCTAGGGACTCACAATACAAGGACTAAACCAGGGAAATTCTTATTATGTGTGTGTTTTCCTTGTATTAGGACATTTGTGCAACTCACATATACATTAGTATATTTCTGAAAAGAAATTAATTTTTGATATATTATAAACTAGTGATAATTACTTACCATATAAATTTAAAAATGTTATTCTAATAGTTAATATGATATCTATAAACCTTTAGCTACTTAATTATTAATTCTTAATAATATGTAAAATAATGATTTTTAGAGTGATGTTTCCATGTATGCTTGTTATGAATAATTTTTTAATGTATGTTACATCTACAATCATAAGAAAAATTTACAAAACAGACTAACAGGAAAAATACATCATTTGATGTCTCTATCTCCAAATAAAATCTGTCAGCCACAGCCAAAGACATGTTTCCTGACTACTGAGAAAGAAGTCAGTATAATCCCTATATTTATTCTCCTACTTAGCTTTACTTGTCTGCTCAACACAGGCCAGAGCTACCTGGTGTGGGACAATTCTGTATTCTGCCAATTACATTTTAAATAAATGCTGATTGGCCAGTAGCCAGGCAGGAAGTATAGATGGGACAACCAGATAGGAAGCAGATGTGGATCAGTGTGAACCGGAGAATTCTGGGAAGGAGGAAGCCTGTTCTTTGCCCAGTTTTGTACAGACACTGAAGAATCAGGATGTGACCTGCCCTGTTGATAAAAGTACTGAGCCATGTGGCTAATATAGATAATAATAATGGGTTAATATAAGTTATAAGAGTTAATAAGAAACCTGAGCTAATGGGCCCATCAGTTTTATAACTTATGTAGACCTTCTGTGTGATTCTTTGGGACCTAACGACTGTGGGAACTGGGCAGGACAGAAACTCCAACAACCAGACCCTCATGTTACAGCTACCTTATATAGATCCATCAATAGAAGTATTGTCTATATCAGGTTGGCTTTCTTAATTATTAATTGATGTTTGAGAGCCCAGCCCACTACTAATGATACCATTTCGCATGGAGGTGGTTTAAAGCTGTGTAAGAAAATCAAATAAGCATGAGGATATGAATGAGCCACCAAGCAGAAGCCTGCATTGTTCTGACATCCCTTAGCTCTGAATAGGTTTCCTGATGCAAGGTATTTCTGGGTGGAATAGCAAGAACACCAGTCTTTAAGTTCCTGTACTGCCTTCCCTAGGTAATAAGCCTAAGTGCTTTTCAAACAATGTTTTATCACATCAATAGGCATGAAACCATGCATTTAAAATTCATATAATCCTTTTTAACATATGTCAATTAAGTAAATTTTACATTATAACATTTGACTTAACATTGAAAGTCTTCAAAACTAGTATTAACAATATTGTTATGAGTAGCAAGATAATGAAGGAAGAAGAATCTTGAGACTGAAATGGTAGTTTCCACTTCTCTGAGTGTCAGTGAATAAATAACACTAATGTAAATCCAGGTTGAGAGCCTCCAACTAACCAGAGTCTTATCAGATGTCCAGGCTAAGCACTAGGATTTTCATAGTATTAAGAGGATGTGAACTATATTGATTTGTTATAAGAGTAATTCTGTACAATGCACTAATGCAAGTTGTACCTTTAGATTGGATCTGTGGCTGTTGATATGCAGAGGAGATTATCAGTGGATGTGACATTTCATAAAATTTAACCTGATGCACTGCATGTATCTCAACATCAGTGTTGAGTGATTGCTTTTTCTGAATAACGGGATCTTAAATTAGTAGAATTATTGCTTACCTGATTAGAAAGTTTGCTTCAGTTATTGCTGCACTCAACGTGAAGTACATATTTCATATACAAGAAGTGCTTTGTTACACTTGAGATGTTATGCACACAATAATTTAGGTACATGTAATGTTATTCTTTTCTCTGGAAAAAATTCAAAGTTATATTAAAATTTTGTAATGATCTGCAGAAAAGTCAGGAATAGAGCAGATAATGAAAGTACATTGGATCACTGAGGCAGCAAAAGAACTTGGAGTGAAGATGCTTTTCTGTCTCATCTCTTTTTTTCCTTCCCTTCTGGTGGTGGAGATTTACTGTACTTATTTTTTCTTCCATTACATTGCTCACAGTATGGAAGCAAACATAGAACCTACCTCATTATGAATGCTGTGCACATAAAATAAATACATCAAATTGTTCACAGTATGGAAGCAAACATAGAACCTACTTCATTATGAATGCTGTGCACATAAAATAAGTACATCAAAGAGTCTACAAAGGACTTGGAGTCAGTAACTCACAAGAAAACTTACTTAGTAAAAATATTTCATGATAAATCAACTGATACATAGGGACCTATCAAACTCAAAGATGGAAAATATAGAAATTTAGTTGAAGAAAAAATTACATCAACACAAATATATCAAAGTCATAAATGATTAGAGCAAGGAAAATCATCTAATAAAAATTTATGAGATGAATCATAATTTCCAAAAAATACTCTAAATTTAGCATGTGTTTGGCAAGTTTACACTTTGCAAAAAAGGATACCTGTTTCAATCAGAAAAATGTGATATTTGATTAAAAATAAATGTTAAGCATTCTAATATTTTTATGTAGATCAAGGTGAATACAATCATATAACGGTTCATTTACTATGGCACAAATGTCATAGTATGCTTTGCAATCTTTGTGCAAATGTGTCCTGATGAAATTTCTGCTCAATAGAAAGAGAACAGATACTTAGTGTAAAAAGAATGTGACGTTTTGGCAGGTAATGTATTTTTTCAAGCAACTTAATAGAACATATTTTCTTTTCCTTAATCCTGTTGATGATCTTTCTTTGGTAAAATGCTGCTAGAAACATTATTGTTAATGTTTTCATTTTGTAATTAAAATATAAGGCAAAGTAAAAAACTATCCCCTCAAACAAAATTTCTTATGAAAGTTTCTCCAGTGAAGTCCTCTTAACTCACTGTATAATGTAGAAAGAACGGCGGGCTGTGTCCCACCACCCGGCTAGCTTTGCCCAAAATAATTACACGGAAAACTGTATTCTTTTAAATACTGCCTGGGCCCTGGCTCGTTATCTGTAGCTTCCTATTGGTTGATTCTCATATCTTGCTTTAACCCATATTTAGTAATTTATATAGCACCACGAGGGGTGGCTTACCAGGAGAGATCTTAACCTGCGTCCATCTCAGAGAGGAGAAGCATGACGACTGCATATGGCAACTGCCTGAAGCATCTGCCCACTGCCTGCTACCCAGCATTCTGTTCTGTCTACTCGGCCTACCTAATTTTCTGTTCTCTTAAAGGGCCAAGGCAGTTTTTTATTAATAAAAGTAACACATAGACACTCCTCCATCATTTCCCCTTTTTCTGTTTAAACAAAAAAGAAAGGCTTTAACTTTAACATAGTAAAATTACATATAACAAAACAGTTATCAAGCAAGAATAACAGTTACAATATTTAAATCTATTTTATCTTTTATCATAACTAAGGAAAACTATAACTATTGAACCATTCTTCAACTCCATCAAAGACTCCAGAAGGATATAAGACTACCTAAGTAAACAAGAAATATGCAGCTTTCAAACTCTAGAAATGACAGAGACAACTCACTGCCTGGACAGTCACCCAAAGTTCCTCTGTACTGTTGGGGCATCCATCTTCGGCCTTGAGGCCCATACTATCCAGCAGACATTTCCATGAAGCAGGAAATTCCAAAGACAGTTCAGTCACTTTTTGCTGTGTCCTGCAGAACGTCTCACAGACTCTTTCACAAATCAGGAACCCTGAAAGACCATCTCACCTTTAAGAAAGTTCAGCAGTCCTCTCTCTGCGGGTTCTTTGTGTCCAGTTTATGAAACAGTCCAGGCAAGAGCAGTTTCTTGCCCAAATGGCTATCCATAACTCCATAAGGAACCTCTTCGATGCCCATCTTCCTCTTGAAGTAGCTTTGTGCTGCTAGGAGCAGACGTGTCTCATTGTCATGAAAAACCCTAAGTTATTAAAATATTAAATGCCATATTCTGTAGTCTTTGAAAGATATGAAGAATGCCTATCTGAAATATATCTATGTACATCTAGAAAACCTAACTAACATGACTACAAGCTTGACTATTATCGATGATTATCCATTAACAACCTATATTTCCTAATTATACATTACATTTTAAAATGAACTACACAATCACAATAGCTTAGTGAAGATCAGAAATACATATACATATAACAAAATTGACCTTAAAATCTATACCAATGCAAATTATTCATATCTATATCATCTCCCCCTTTAAATGTAAAAGAACATTTATAAACAATATTTGGGAAAATGGGCACAGTTATTTCTCTCCAAACTGCTTCCTGCTGGGGGTGCTGTTAATCAGATGTTTCATGATGTAACATGTGTGCCAGGTTCATCTCAGGCGGTAGTTGAGTGAAGTAATTTTTTGAAGATATTCATAGCAACCTTTCAGGAGGGTGTGGTCTATCATACCATATTGGGATAGAAGCAATCCACAGGGTGTCATCCTCTGTGAAAACAAAAGAAGAAACTCTTTTCCAAAGCATCATGTTCTTAGATCCAAATTCTGAAGTCATACTGTTAAGATGTCCATTCTGGTCTAGCCTGGCAGCCCATATAATGAAATGTCTCTCTGTATTTAGCTCCTTTACAGTCAAAACTTTCAAAGAAAACACAATGAAATACATAATCCAGACTCTCTGTGAATTTTCCATTTTTACGTGGCTTACTTTTACTCTATCACTTTACTTTATTCTGTCTCTTTAAAGACTTTACCCTTTTGTTAAGCATTAACTTTATTCTCTATATTCTTTTTCTCTCTCTCAAGCCTATGTACATTCATCCAACATTGTGACCCATATGGGGGTCTTCTATGTCTGAATCTGTCCTATTGTGAATCTGTAATTTTTTTACTGTCGAGAAACATGTTTGATTTGAGCCTTTACATTGCTAAGCGCTTAAGACTCTAAGCTGTGACATTCCTAGGTCAAAAACAGGTACCATGTGCTTGCCCCGCCCAGTCCAACATGGCGGATCCGCTTGTGACTCTGAATCAGTTGTACCTCTGAGCTGCAGAGCCACTGGGCAGTTCTGGATGTTGGCTCCACCTCTCTCCAATTTCAAAATGGAGGATGTACCATTTTCTACTAGCTCTGGGGCTGCCAGGTAGGAGTGCACTCAGCACTTTAACTCTGAGACTGAGCGTGCAGCACAGAAACTCTTTTCATCCAAGTTACAGCCAAATCTGACATGCAGAGCACTGCACAGCCTGGAAACATCTCTCTGTATGGTGGCAGGAATCCGCCATCCTCTTCTGCCTGCCTAAGCCTGATTCTGCCGTCTGCCTAGATGCAGGCGGGGAGTGCTGAGCCATTGGCATGGTCTCAGAGTACTTTCTTTCTGATCCCAAGTGGGCACACAAACATCCAGTCTCATAAAAGCCATTGAAATGCTTTAAAGCCAAAGTTCACGCTGGCGGCACAGGGCAGGAAGCTGCATTTTAAAATGACTCAGCTTTTCCTCTGCCGCTATTGCCGAAACAGGAAATCTCTCTATGGCACGTCCTAGCAAACAGCAAAAAGCTGTGTTAAACTCTCTCTCTCTCCTTTATTTAAAGCCCTCTCAGGTTTTTAAGTGGATTTAGTCCATCACGTTGGAGCATCAATCTGTAGAAAGAACTGCGGGCTGTGTCCCGCCCCCGGCTAGCTTTGCCCAAAATAATTACACGGAAAACTGTATTCTTTTAAATACTGCCTGGCCCCTGGCTCGTTATCTGTAGCTTCTTATTGGTTGATTCTCATATCTTGCTTTAACCCATATTTAGTAATTTATATAGCACCACGAGGGGTGGCTTACCAGCAGAGATCTTAACCTGCGTCCATCTCAGAGAGGAGAAGCATGACAACTGCATATGGCGACTGCCTGAAGCCTCTGCCCACTGCCTGCTACCCAGCATTCTGTTCTGTCTACTCGGCCTACCTAATTTTCTGTTCTCTTAAAGGGCCAACGCAGTTTTTTTATTAATAAAAGTAACACATAGACACTCCTCCATCAGTATAAGAAATACTACCTTTCAGCATCTGTTACACCATCTTTAAGAAAGACTTCTCCTCTCCCACACAACACATTTTCTAACCTTTATTTCCCATTGGATTACTATGTGAAATTTTGAGAGGAAGGCCCATCAGAAGCTATACTCTGGGTAGTAGCTCACTTCAAAGTCATAGGGCATTGACTTTAATCTTCCAACAGAAATATCTGAAAGATTTGAGTAAAGTCTTAAATACTGCTTGACATTATAACAAGAGTCATCCTGATTTTCAGAGTGTGGTTTCCTTTAATCAATCATCTTTGAAAGGATTAAATCATGTCCACCATCACCAGCATTCATATACTCACACACTTACATGAAAGGTGGGAGCAACAAAGCAAAGACATTACCATATGATGGGGACCTTGTAGGCTTTCCTGGCTTTGCATTGCAGTGTATGGGTTTGCCTGTACTGTAGATTCTTACAGTAGGTCAGAAAGAGAGTTGCAAATATTCACTTTAGATCCTTTTATGTTTATGAAGGGTTAGATGATGTCCATTGATGTGGGGAAATTAAATATTGGACGGAAGAAGAAACAAGAGAAATAGGAATTTTACTGTTAGTCTCTCCCTCCCTCCCTCCCTCCCTCCCTCCCTCCCTCTCTTCCTCCCTCTCTCCGTCCATCCGTCCCTCTCTCTAAACATAGTTAGGTATTCTTTACTAATTCTAGGGCTAGGAAAGTATATTGCTATGCTCAAGCCTGACTTAACTTTCAAAGGTCAAAAGAGTCTGTAACAGACTCCTGCAACTCTACTTCTGAAATAGAGATGCATTATAGGGTCTCTATGCCCAGTAAGCTCTGATGTTTTATGTAGGAAGAGAAGAAAAACTAGAATCAAAGGTCCTGAAAGTTGTTAGACTAGTCTGGGAGCAATATAAAAGCACAGCTCAGCCCTCATCAGCAAGGCTTCTTCCTGTAGTAGATGTGAATTAAACACAGAGACTGAGACCCACAACTGAACTACGGGGGAGGAGAGAGAGAGAGAGAGAGAGAGAGAGAGAGAGAGAGAGAGAGAGAGAGAGAAAGAGAGGGAGGGAGGGGGGAGGGAGGGGGAAGGGAGGGAGGCAGGGAGAGAGGGAGAGAGGGAGGGAGAGAGGGAGAGAGGGAGAAAGAGAGAGAGAGAGATATTTTGAAAAGCTCAGTCCTAAATGGAAAGTTGTCATGAAACCCCTTTCTTCAGGGCTCTAGAATCTATGTGGAAGAGGATGCAGATTGTAAGAACCACAGGTGGTAGATGACTCCAAGGAAACTGTATTCCAGACACAGCAGCACTGATTCCTAAATGAACTCACAGAGACTGTGGTATCAATCAGAAGACCTGTACAATTTCTAGCCAAACAGGTTCTCAGCACTGATAAAGAGAAGTAGACACAATATCCCACCTCTAACAGAATTGCTATTGGTAATTTATACCTACCAGGAAAAGAACATCAGTTTTCTCCAGAAGAGTATTGCAAGGATATATCAATCACATTCCAGAGGACTAGTTGGACAACACAAAACAAACTCAATATTTTTGTGTATTGTTATGCTTGAATTATTTTTTCTTGTTTATTTTTTTTCTCATTTTTTCACATCACTCATCTGTTTTGATTTTTTATGGTATGTTATTGGGTTTTTTTCTTGGAGAATTTGAGAAAGAAGATGAAGTTAGATGGATAAGTAGAGGGGGAGGATCTGGAGGAGTTGAGGAGGAGAAATAAAACTATCAAAAAACATTGTATAAAATAGATTTTAGATAAATAATTTTAAAAGAAACCAGCCATCCTTGTAGAAATGAGAATGACTATTAGTTGGGCATCAGAAAAAGACCACTTTGAGGAAAGCAACATTTAAACTGCACTAATAGAAAAACTGATACTGTGGAAGGAGAAGCTTGATAAACATACTTTAAAAAAACAGAGCTGGAGAGTCCCTGCTGCATGGAGCAGGTCCAGAAGAGCAAGCATAGTGAAGGTTTGGAGACAGAGCTATAGACCCAGTAATAAATTCTTACAAATAGAGTAACTGTGTGCTCTATTTTACCATGGACACAAATTTTTCATGTCTATTTTATTTTTGTATTTATTAATAATGGCACGTTGTAGCCTTTCAGTTTTCTAACATGGAGAAAAATAGTGCAGATGCTTAATGTGTGAGTTTTATAAAACATGGGATATGTATTTGCTACTTAAAGTTTCAACATAACTTGTAAACACATTGTTCGAGGTCTTTTATGTTTGATATTTGTTTTATTTTTCTTGGTTTTGTTTTGGTGTGCATGTATGTTTTCTTTATTTTATTTTACTTATTTAGAAACAAAAGAAAACAAATTATATATATATTTTAAATTTTACATGCCAATTCCAGTTCACATTCCCTCCCCTTCTCCCATTGCCTCTACCTTTCCCCCAGCCCACTCTCCCATCTATTCCACATTGCACTGAGGAAGGACCAAGGCCCTCCCTATTAATTTTGAGACATAGTCTCACAGAGGTCCAGGCTAGTCTCCTCCTTATTGTATCTCCAGATGGCTGATGTTATGCCCAAATCTGTGGGTCCCCACAAAAGCCAACAAAGGAGACCAAGTCACATATGTAAAAGCAAAAAGCCTTTACTTTAATCAAGTTAGTATTTCTTATACAGTGAGCTAAGAGGACTTCACCAGAGAAACTTTCATAATTTTGTTTGAGGGCATATTTTTTTTACTTTGCTTTATATTTTAATTACAAAATGAAAACATTAACAATAATGTTTCTAGCAGCATTTTACCAAAGAAAGATCAGCATGAGTAAGGAAAAGATATTCTTCACATTCAGTGAACCTCCACACATTCTATGTAGATTAAAACATGGATAATGCTATTAGAAAAAGGAGGTATTTATTGACCTTGTGAAGGATGATGGTAGCCTAGTCCAGGAAAACAAGCAGTAAAATTAGAAGATAAATAGAACCTTTGAATTTCTAGACCTCCAGAAACTGAATATAGGAAGTGGGACACCAAAGGCTCACTGCTAGTGTGTCTAGTGTAACCTTTAGGAATGTATATTTCCCTATTAGGTCATGCAGATGTGTACTAGATGAATCCTGAAGTCTTAACCTCGGCATCCTGCACTGAGCACAGGGAAGCCCCAGCTACATGCTCTGTAGGTCCTCAGTCGGGGCTGAAGAATCAGCTTACTCCTAGTCTCTAGGGAAGGACAGTACAGACAAATACAAATGTAAGGAGCGTTTATCAAAGCACAGAACAAGCGAAACATTCTAATTAAGCCATCCATTTCACTTTGCACTTCTCGCATTCCCAGTCATCACAAAATGCTTACCTATGCTACTTTCTCTACTAGCAATATTTTTGCACAAAGAGAAAGACAGCCATTCATATCTTTGTGGTACAAATGTTGGTGACTGCTCTACCTAGGGTATGCATTTTATTTTTCCATGCCCCAGACCCTTTTTTCTTGTGTGGGGTTGGGTAAACCTTGGTGGAGTCTACCTGTTACTCCTGATGCAGTGTCTCCCCTTCTGTGTATCACTCCATAGTTTATGAAGCAATTTTTATTCATACTGCAATGCAAGAGAAACCTTTTGCTGAGCTGAATATTGAAGCTTTGTGCTCCATAAATATGAAAAGCTTAATTTTCAAAAAAGACAAATCATTAGAAATCAATTCAGAAGCCATTTATTTTTCAAAGTAGAAATGTGTAAGTTTTTTTGGGAGAAAATATTCATGCTCTTACCTTAGAGACCTTTTGAACAAGGTGTGTCATATGATTATTGTGACAGAAATTTCCACAGTGGAATTGGCAGGGTTTCTCGAGCACATGCAGATGCTTACTGATGTCCACAGGTGATCCAGCAGTGAGATTCGTGCAGCTGGCATGCCAAGTAGATCGAGCAGTTCCCATAACAATAATGGGGACTGGAGCATAAGGAACAAACTGCTTCATGTTCTGGACCTGCTTCAGTGCATATTTAGGAAAAAAGGAGGATTCTAGTTCTTCATTATTCCTAAAGCAAAAAGGATTCTTCAAGTAGGAATTCTGGTCAAGGCCTTGTTAATGTCTCACAGTTAGGAGAGACAGTTGTGTATCTTCAGTACAAGCTGGCCCAAGCATCAATGAGCTCAGAGCACTTCAAGTAGAGTTGAGGACTCTAGTCAGCAGAGACTGTCACTACTCCTCTGTTTCTGAACATTGCCTGGGTGACTTCTTGGAAGACAAAGATAACAGGGCAGACCAGGTTCCAAGGAGTGTTATCACACATGAATCACAGTGATATTTTATTTTCTCATGTAAAGCATTACTAATTCATCACACTTTAATCTTATAATCCATAATTCTATCATAATTTTATTAAAGTATTTTTGGAAAGCTGCCACAAATCCTTATAGAAAAAAAATCCAACACTAGGGAAATGAGCTAATAACCAGTATTTAAGATCACATGCACCCTGTCTGAAGAAATCTTAACCCAACCAAATAAATTAAAACAAAACAGAAACACAAGACAAAGGGAGTAAGCAACTAAAAATATTGCAATTTAGATATTCCTTTCATTGGGTATTAATTATTTCTTTTCACTATTTTATTTTTTTTTTCTTTTATGACTTTATTATTCCCATGATTATTATTTTTTTTTTCTTTTTTTTTTTCCTCATGGTTTATTTTTTTTATATTTAAAAATTTCCATCTCCTCCCCTCCTCCTCCCCCTTCCCTCCCCTCCTCCCCCCCCCTTCCCGCCCTTCCTCCTCCACCTTCCCCCCCCTCCCCTCCACCCATACCTCCCCTCCCTCCCTCTCAAGTCCAAGGAGCCATCAGGGTTCCCCACTCTATGCTAAGACCAAGGTCCTCCCAACTCCCACCAGGTCCAGGAAGGTGATCGGCCAAGCTGAGAAGGCTCCCACAGAGCCCGTCCATGCAGAAGAATCAGAGCCCAGAGCCATTGTCCTTTGCTTCTCAGTCAGCCCCCGCTGTTGGCCACATTCAGAAGGACGGGTTTGGTCGCATGATCCATCAGTCCCATTCCAACTGGAGTTGGTGATCTCCCATTAGTTCTGTCCCACCGTCTCCATGAGTGAACGCACCCCTCACGGTCCTGACTTTCTTTCTCATGTTCTCTCTCCTTCTGCTCCTCATCAGGACCTTGGGAGCTCAGTTCAGTGCTCCAATGTGGGGCTCTGTCATTTTCTTCATCTATCGTCAGGTGGAGGTTCTTCAAATACGTGGCACAATCAGTAGGAACTCTGTCAACAAATGATGCTGATGCTGAGATTCACCAATAGCCTGGTGCCTTCACAATGAACACGACTGGGGTGAACCTGACAATTCCAGTAGTTAAGACACTGGCAACTTGGTCGTGTGCACAGACTCCTGGGAAATTCAGCAACATTCTCAACCTTCCAATAGCCAAGTGAAATCTCGTTGGCTTCATTGCTTCTTCTTCTTTCCCCTCTCGTTCCTGACTTTCTCCCTCATGTTCTCGCTCCTGTATGTGTGTCTGTGTGTTCATGATGGATGTGGTATGTTGGCACAGGACAAGTATGTGGAGTTCTTTCCTTTCCCTTGAAATGTGTTCTGAGTTTAAACCCAGGCTGTCAGACTTGTTTGCCAAGAGACTATGTACACTGATTTTCACCTTGTTACCCTGAAAAAGTGTGAAATGGCTGTTACTTCTTTTTCCTCTTTTTTCCTTATTGCACGTTTTATTTCAGAATTCCCTGCCTTGCTTTTGCTATTATCCATGGACATGTTATTAAATACCGCCTCAGCAGTTTTCTTTGAAATAAGAAAAAAACAATTGTGTAGTCCTATTTCTAGTGTTAAATAAATTGTCTTCAAAATGGGTTTCTTCACATTTAAATGAAATATTACTTTTGTGAGAGAAAGTCTCAAGGGATTCAGCTGAGGACTACAGAGAAGAAATGATGGTATCACCTTGGGTGACAGGGAAAGTCGGGGACAGGACAATCTAGGAGAAGATGTCTGTGATTCACCATAAAAGATGATGGGCTTGGGATGCACAACAGAATCTTTTTATGTGGAAAGAAAGTCATTTAAACTGTGGAAGCAGATGTCCTGATTACGCCATGTGGGCTACACAACAAATCCCAGTGTCACGAATCTGAGAAAGGGAGGACTTGGAGGTTTCCTTATAGTTATGGGAGGAAGAGAATAAAAGAAGTGGGAAGTGAGCACACAGACAAATTATACGTATGTACAAAATTGTCAAAGAAATACATAATTTTAAGGGAGGAGGGATCAAGTAAAAGCTCTATTCACAGCCAGGACAGAATTCTTCTAGGCACTGCCAGAAGATATGTCTTCCCAACTCTTTCATTAAAGAAGTAACTACAAATACCTCACACTTGGACACACTGGGAGATGGGGTCTTCACAAGACCAATTAAACAAAAATGAAGCCATTACTGTGGCTCTGATCAAGTATGGCTGCTGAAGTTATAAGGTGAGCTGATGTGGTCATAAACAACCAGAGAAAAGATGAGAGGAAGACTCAGAGAACAGACGGCTGTGTCCTTAAATCTTGGAATTCAAACTCTCACTGGAACCCACCATAATAGCCCTCAGCCTGCTAGCTCTGTAGGAACAGAAACGTCTATCCTTTAAGTGCAAAGTTTGTGGCAGTTTGTTGGGATATAAAGTAATTCACATATATTAAAAGATTTCAAGTGGTACTGGGTGACCTATTAATTCAATATTTACTATTTTTATTATATATATATGTATATACATATATGTGTTCAAATTTCCTGATATATATACATATTTCAAGTGCAAAAAGACCATATCCATAACACTGTTGCTGTGGTAGGCAAAGACTTGAAATACAAGTAGATAAGAAATGGATAAACTGTGATCATTATAAATACAAACATTAGGAAACTAAGACAAAAGGTAGGTGAGACAAAAATGTGATACAGGCATGGCGGTGGTAATATGAAGCACAGGTCTGTAGCTGGAGGTTTCTCTCCTGCCCAGCAGTTCCCAAATAACCACTCTGAGGCTTGATATTAATTACAAATTATTTGGCCTATCATCTCTGGGTTATTATTGACTAGCTATTACAACTTAAATTAACTCATTTCTATTAATGCATGTATCACCACGTGGCCCATGGCTTACTGGAGGTGCTCTGGCATGTTGCACCTTGGCTGACTGCTGGCATCTCCCTTGACTCTACCCTCTTCCTCCCTGTAACTCTGCTTGGATTTTCTGCCTGGTTGTAGTCTGCCTGCCTATTGGCCACATCAGCACCTTTATTGATCAATGGTAATAAAACACATTCACAGCCTACAGAGGGGCATCCTACATCACTGATCAGCAGAAAGGAAGAAAAAAGGAAGAGATGGAAGTTGGCAACTCTCCTGACTTCCCCCTTCTCCATTTTTATTCATTCTGAAGTTAAGCATGTGGGACAATGTCTTTGATCTTCACAGTGGATCCTCTCTTCCCAAGTACACCTGAAGATGTACTTACAACCAGGCTCAGAAGTGTGTGTTCTGGGGAAGTCTCAGTCTAGTTACACTGACAGTGATGAAACATCAAATTGTGTGTACTGGAACTTATTATCATTTTAAGCATTCCCATGAAGGAATTAGGAATATATACACTTTATATAATTAGACAATGTCAAGAGAGCTAAACATTGGTAGTCATTTCACTATGTTATCTTTTGCACATTTTATTGCTTAGAGTACTGCATGACAGTTTTCTTATTTGGGTAAGTGAATGCAAGAACTGTCTTTACATATTACAAAATACTACTTTTGATTTATTAAAAATACAAAGTGTGTGATGGGTGTTATTTATTTTGAGCTTAAAATTTGGTGTAAGCTCTGTGGATTCTATTTGTGTTTAAAAAAGTAGAGGATCCTCCTTAAGTAAAGGAAATATACATTTTTGGTGTGAAGAAAATCTGGTGTTGTTGCGGAGTAAGGGGTACACTCATCTATTGCTGTTGGGAATGCACACTTGTACAACCACTTTAGAAAGCAGTATGGTGGTTTCTCAGGAAATTTGGGATCAACCTACCCCAGGACCCAGCAATACCACTCTTGGGAATCTACCCAAGAGATGCCCTATCATATTACAAAAGCATTTGTTCAACTATGTTCATAGCAGCATTATTTGTAATAGCCAGAACCTGGAAACAACCTAGATGCCCTTCAATGGAAGAATGGATGAAGAAAGTGTGGAATATATACCTATTAGAATACTACTCAGCGGTAAAAAGAACAATGACATCTTGAATTTTGCATGCAAATAGATGGAAATAGAAAACACTATCCTGAGTGAGGTAACCCAGACCCAAAAATATGAACATGGGATGTACTCACTCATAATTGGTTTCTAGCCATAAATAAAGGGAGCCTATAATTCATGTTCCTAGAGATGATAAACCTTGACTGCTCTTCGGACTGGAGAGGGAGGGGGAGGGGAGTGAGGGGAAGGGGAGGAAAATGGGATGCGGGGAGGAGGCAGAACTTTTTTAATAATAATAATAATGATAATGATAATAATAATAATAATAATAATAATAATAATAATAAAAGAAAATCTGGTGTAATATGTAACAAATATTACAGGGAATGAAGCTCAGTCAGATGACTGGGACAGCAGGAATCAGACTGAGGTTAAGCAACAATCATTAATTTGTGATTGGTACATTGCTGATTGACCTCAGAGTATGGCCTATGCCTCCTTTGTCATGGAGAAGAAATGAGAAAACTGTAGGAGAAATCCTTTTGATGAATATAGCCTGTAGGAAGTGCCAAGAAAGAAATTTATTTAAGGAATAAAAACGTAGACAGTTTCCTTGTTTTTTTTTCTCATGGTTTATTTTTTTATATTTAAAAATTTCCATCTCCTCCCCTCCTCCTCCCCCTTCCCTACCCTCCTCTTCCCCCTTCCCTCCCCTCCTTCTCCCCCTTCTCTCCCCTCCCCTCCACCCATGCCTCCCCTCCCCCCCTCGCAAGGCCAAGGAGCCATCAGGGTTCCCTACTCTATGCTAAGACCAAGGTCCTCCCAACTCCCCCCAGGTCCAGGAAGGTGATCGACCAAGCTTAGAAGGCTCCCACAGAGCCCGTCCATGCAGAAGAATCAAAGCCCTGTGCCATTGTCCTGTGCTTCTCAGTCAGCCCCTGCTGTTGGCCACATTCAGAGAGACGGGTTTGGTCGCATGATCCATCAGTCCCATTCCAACGGGAGTTGGTGATCTCCCATTAGTTCTGTCCCACCGTCTCCATGAGTGAACGCACCCCTCACGTTCCTGACTTTCTTTCTCATGTTCTCTCTCCTTCTGCTCCTCATCTGGACCTTGGGAGCTCAGTCCAGTGCTCCAATGTGGGGCTCAGTCATTTTCTTCATCTATCGCCAGATGGAGGTTCACTTACGGTCTGACTTTCTTTCTCATGTTCTCTCTCCTTCTGCTCCTCATCAGGACCTTGGGAGCTCAGTCCGGTGCTCCAATGTGGGGCTCTGTCATTTTCTTCATCTATCGTCAGGTGGAGGTTCTATGGTGATATGCAAGAAATTCATCAGTATGGCTATAGGAACTGGCCTTTTCAGGCTCCCTCTCCTCAGCTGCCCAAGGAACTAACTGGGGGCGTCTCCCTGGAAACCTGGGAACCCCACTAGGGTCAAGTCTCTTGACAACCCTCAGGTGGCTCCTTAAATTAAGATATATGCTTCCCTGCTCCCATATCCACCCTTCCTGTATCCCAAGCATCCCATTCCTCCGAGCTCCCCCCATTCTCCCCTTCACACTTTCCTCTCCCCATCTTCCCTTGGCCCAGTGTTGCCCAACCCTCAAGTTCCCAATTTTGCCTGGCGATCATGTCTACTTCCAATATCCAGGAGGATTACTATATCTTTTTATGGGAGTTCACCTTCTTATTATCTTCTCAAGGATCCCAAATTTATAGGCTCGATGTCCTTTAATTATGGCTAGAAACCGATTATGAGTGAGTACATCCCATGTTCATCTTTTTGGGTCTGGGTTACCTCACTCAGAATAGTGTTTTCTATTTCCATCCATTTGCCTGCAAAATTCAAGATGTCATTGTTTTTTACCGCTGAGTAGTATTCTAGCATGCATATATTCCACAGTTTCTTCATCCATTCTTCCACTGAAGAGCATCTAGGTTGTCTCCAGGATCTGGCTATTACAAATAATGCTGCTATGAACATAGATGAGCATATGCTTTTGGAGTATGATTGGGCATCTCTTGGGTAGATTCCCAATAGTGGAATTGCTGGGTCCTGGGGTAGGTTGATCCCGAATTTCCTGAGAAACCGCCACACTGCTTTCCAAAGTGGTTGCACAAGTGTGCATTCCCACCAGCAATGGATGAGTGTACCCCTTACCCCACAACCTCTCCAGCAAAGGTTATTATTGGTGTTTTGGATTTTAGCCAATCTGACAGGTGTAAGATGATATCTCAAAGTTGTTTTGATTTGCATTTCCCTGATAGCTAGGGAGGTTGAGCATGACCTTAAGTGTCTTTTGGCCATTCGAACTTCTTCTGTTGAGAATTCTCTGTTCAGTTCAGCGCCCTATTTTTTAATTGGGTTAATTGGCATTTTACCGTCTAGTCTCTTGAGTTCCTTATATATTTTAGAGATCAGACCTTTGTCAGTTGCAGGGTTGGTGAAGATCTTTTCCCAGTCAGTAGGCTGCCTTTGTGTCTTAGTGACAATGTCCTTTGCTTTACAGAAGCTGCTCAACTTCAGGAGGTCCCATTTATTTAATGTTGCCCTTAATGTCTGTGCAGCTGGGGTTATGCGCAGGAAACTGTTCCCTGTGCCCATTTTTTTTAATTTATTCTTTTTTTTTCCACCCATACTTCCCCTCCCTCCCTCTCCAGGCCAAGGAGCCATCAGGGTTCCCCACTCTATGCTAAGACCAAGGTCCTCCCAGCTCCCCCCAGGTCCAGGAAGGTGATCGACCAAGCTGAGAAGGCTCCCACAGAGACCGTCCATGCAGAAAAATCAGAGCCCAGAGCCATTGTCCTTTGCTTCTCAGTCAGCTCCCGCTGTTGGCCACATTCAGAGAGACGGGTTTGGTCGCATGATCCATCAGTCCCATTCCAACTGGAGTTGGTGATCTCCCATTAGTTCTGTCCCACCGTCTCCATGAGAGAACGCACCCCTCTCGTTCCTGACTTTCTCCCTCATGTTCTCGCTCCTTCTGCTCCTCATCAGGACCTTGGGAGCTCAGTCCAGTGCTCCAATGTGGGGCTCAGTCACCTTCCCCATCTGTCGCCAGATGGAGGTTCCCTCACGGTCCTGACTTTCTTTCTCATGTTCTCTCTCCTTCTGCTCCTCATCAGGACCTTTGGAGCTCATTCCGGTGCTCCAATGTGGGGCTCTGTCATTTTCTTCATCTATCGTCAGGTGGAGGTTCTATGGTGATATGCAAGAAATTCATCAGTATGGCTATAGGAACTGGCCTTTTCAGGCTCCCTCTCCTCAGCTGCCCAAGGAACTAACTGGGGGCGTCTCCCTGGAAACCTAGGAACCCCTCTAGGGTCAAGTCTCTTGACAACCCTCAGGTAGCTCCTTAAATTAAGATATATGCTTCCCTGCTCCCATATCCACCCTTCCTGTATCCCAAGCATCCCATTCCTCCGAGCTCCCCCCGTTATCCCCTTCACACTTTTCTCTCCCCATCTTCCCTTGGCCCAGTCTTGCCCAACCCTCAAGTTCCCAATTTTGCCTGGCGATCGTGTCTACTTCCAATATCCAGGAGGATTACTATATCTTTTTTTGTGATTTCACCTTCTTATTATCGTCTCAAGGATCCCAAATTTATAGGCTCGATGTTCTTTAATTATGGCTAGAAACCGATTATGAGTGAGTATATCCTATGTTCATCTTTTTGGGTCTGGGTTACCTCACTCAGAATAGTGTTTTCTATTTCCATCCATTTGCCTGCAAAATTCAAGATGTCATTGTTTTTTACCGCTGAGTAGTATTCTAGCATGTATATATTCCACAGTTTCTTCATCCATTCTTCCACTGAAGGGCATCTAGGTTGTCTCCAGGATCTGGCTATTAGAAATAATGCTGCTATGAACATAGATGAGCATATGCTTTTGTTGTATTTTTGGGCATCTCTTGGGTAGATTCCCAATAGTGGAATTGCTGGGTCCTGGGGTAGGTTGATCCCAAATTTCCTGAAAAACCGCCACACTGCTTTCCAAAGTGGTTGCACAAGTTTGCATTCCCACCAGCAATGGATGAGTGTACCCCTTACCCCACAACCTCTCCAGCAAAGGTTATTATTGGTGTTTTGGATTTTAGCCAATCTGACAGGTGTAAGATGATATCTCAAAGTTGTTTTGATTTGCATTTCCCTGATAGCTAGGGAGGTTGAGCATGACCTTAAGTGTCTTTTGGCCATTCGAACTTCTTCTGTTGAGAATTCTCTGTTCAGTTCAGGGCCCCATTTTTTAATTGGGTTAATTGGCATTTTACCGTCTAGTCTCTTGAGTTCCTTATATATTTTAGAGGTCAGACCTTTGTCAGTTGCAGGGTTGGTGAAGATCTTTTCCCAGTCAGTAGGCTGCCTTTGTGTCTTAGTGACAATGTCCTTTGCTTTACAGAAGCTGCTCAACTTCAGGAGGTCCCATTTATTCAATGTTGCCGTTAAAGTCTGTGCAGCTGGGGTTATGCATAGGAAACGGTTCCCTGTGCCCATTTGTTGTAGAGTACTTCCCACTTTCTCCTCTATCAAGCTCAATGTGTTCAGATTAATATTGAGGTCTTTAATCCATTTGGACTTGAGTTTTGTGCATGGTGATAGATATGGATCTACTTTCATTCTTCTACAGGTTGACATCCAGTTATGCCAGCACCATTTGTTGAAGATGCCCTCTTTCTTCCATTGTGTACTTTTGGCTCCTTTATCAAAAATCAGGTGTTCATAGGTTTGTGGTTTAAGATCCGGGTCTTCTATACGATTCCATTGGTCAACTTCTCTGTTTTTATGCCAATACCAAGCTGTTTTCAATACTGTAGCTTTGTAATAGAGTTTGAAGTCAGGGATGGTAATGCCTCCAGAAGTACCTTTATTGTATAAATTTTTTTGGCTATCCTGGGTTTCTTGTTTTTCCATATAAAGTTGATTATTGTCCTCTCAATCTCTGCGAAGAATTTTAATGGGACCTTGATTGGGATTGCATTGAATCTATAGATTGCTTTTGGTAGAATTGCCATTTTTACTATGTTGATCTTCCCAATCCACGAGCAGGGGAGATCCTTCCATTTTCTGGTATCCTCTTCAATTTCTTTCTTCAAAGACTTAACGTTCTTGTCAAATAGATCCTTCACTTCCTCGGTTAGAGATACTCCCAGATATCTTATGCTATTTGTGGCTATTGTGAAAGGTGATACTTCTCTGATTTCCCTCTCTGCTTCCTTCTCCTTTGTGTATAAAAGGGCGACTGATTTTTTGGAGTTGATCTTGTAACCTGCCACGTTACTGAAGGAGTTTATCAGCTGTAGGAGTTCTTTCGTGGAGTTTTTGGGGTCGCTTATGTATACTATCATATCATCTGCAAATAATGAAAGTTTAACTTCTTCCTTTCCAAATTGAATCCCCTTGATTCCCTTATGTTGTCTTATTGCTATTGCTAGAACTTCAAGCACTATATTGAAGAGATAAGGAGAGAGTGGACAGCCTTGTCGTGTTCCTGAATTTAGTGGGATAGCCTTGAGTTTCTCTCCGTTTAATTTGATGTTAGCTGTCGGCTTGCTGTAAATAGCTTTTATTATATTTAGGAATGACCCTTGTATCCCTAATCTCTCCAAGACCTTTATCATAAAAGGGTGCTGAATTTTGTCAAATGCTTTTTCAGCATCTAATGAGATGACCATATGGTTTTTTTCCTTCAGTTTATTTATATGATGGATTACATTGATAGATTTTCGTATGTTGAACCAGCCCTGCATCTCTGGGATGAAGCCTACTTGATCGTAATGGATAATTTTTCTAATGTGTTCTTGGATTCGGTTTGCCAGTATTTTATTGAGAATTCTTGCGTCAATGTTCATGAGTGAGATTGGCCTGTAATTCTCTTTCTTGGTTGAGTCTTTGTGTGGTTTAGGTATCAGGGTAACTGTAGCTTCATAGAAGGAATTTGGCAGTGACTCTTGTGTTTCTATATTATGAAATACCTTAAGGAGTATAGGAATTAGGTCTTCTTGGAAGTTCTGGTAGAATTACGCATTGAAACCATCTGGTCCTGGGCTCTTTTTGGTAGGGAGGTTTCTGATAACAGTTTCTAATTCTTCGCGACTGACAGGACGATTTAGAGCATTTACCTGGTCCTGGTTTAACGTTGGTATATGGTATTTATCTAAAAAACTGTCCATTTCTTTTACATTTTCCAATTTTGTGGCATACAGGCTTTTGTAGTAAGATCTAATGATTCTCTGAATTTCCTCTGTGTCTGTGGTTATGTCCCCCTTTTCATTTCTGATCTTATTAATTTGCGTGTTCTCCCTCTGCCGTTTGATTAGTTTGGCTAAGGGTTTGTCAATCTTGTTGATTTTCTCCAAGAACCAGATTCTTGTTTCATTGACTCTTTGGATTGTTTTCTGTGTTTCTATTTTGTTGATTTCTGCCCTCAGTTTGATTATTTCCAGTCTTCTACTTCTCCTAAGTGAGTCTGCTTCTTTTTTTTCCAGAGCTTTCAGGTGTGCTGTTAAGTCACCAATGAGTGCTTTCTCTGTTTTCTTTAAGTGGGCACTTAGTGCTATGAATTTTCCTCTTAGCACTGCTTTCATTGTGTCCCATAGGTTTGAGTATGTTGTGTCTTTGTTTTCATTAAATTCAAGAAAGACTTTAATTTCTTTCTTTATTTCTTCCTTGACCCAGGTGTGGATCAGTAGTTGACTGTTCAGTTTCCATGAGTTTGTGGGCTTTCTGGGGGTAGCATTGTTGTTGAATTCTAATTTTAATCCATGGTGATCCGGTAAGACACAGGTGGTTACTAATATTTTTTTGTAACTGTGGAAGTTTGCTTTGTTACCAAGTATATAGTCAATTTTCGAAAAGGTTCCATGAGCCGCAGAGAAGAAGGTATATTCTTTCCTATTTGGGTGGAATGTTCTATAGATGTCTGTTAAGTCCATTTGGTTCATTACCTCCATTAAGTCTTTCAATTCTCTGTTAGGTTTCTGTCTGATTGACCTGTCCATTGGTGAGAGAGGAGTGTTGAAGTCTCCAACTATTAGTGTGTGTGGTTTGATGGCTGCCTTGAGTTCTAGAAGTGTTTCTTTTACATAAGTGGGAGCTTTTATATTAGGGGCATAGATATTCAGGATTGAGACTTCATTCTGATGGATTTTTCCTGTTATGAGTATAAAGTGTCCCTTTCCATTTCTTCTGATTGATTTTAGTTTGAAGTCAACTTTGTTGGAAATTAGTATTGCCACACCTGCTTGTTTCTTAGGGCCATTTGCTTGATCAACCTTTTCCCAACCCTTTACTCTGAGTAGGTGTCTGTCTTTGTGGTTGAGGTGTGTTTCTTGTAAACAGCAAAATGTTGGATCCTGTTTTCGTATCCAGTCTCTTAGCCTGTGCCTTTTTATAGGTGAATTGAGTCCATTGATATTAAGTGATATTAATGACCAGTGGTTGTTAACTTCAGTCATTTTTAGTAGTAGAGATTGTGTGTTTCCCTTCTTCTAGTTGTGCTGGTGAAGGGTCGCTACATGCCTGAGTTATTGTGGGCGTTGTTGGACTCCTTGGGTTGTGATTTTCCTTCTATTACTTTCTGCAAGGCTGGATTTGTGGCTGCGTATTGTTTAAATCTGTTTTTGTCCTGGAATATCTTGTTTTCTCCATCAATGGTGAATGCAAGCTTTGCTGGGTATAGTAGTCTAGGCTTGCATCCATGTTCCCTTAGTGTCTGTAGCACATCTATCCAAGCTCTTCTGGCTTTCATGGTTTCCATTGAGAAATCAGGTGTAATTCTGATAGGTTTCCCTTTATATATTACTTGACCTTTTTCCTTTGCAGCTCTTAATATCTGTTCTTTATTCTGTATGTTTTGTGTTTTGATTATTTTATGGCGTGGGGATGCTTTCTTTTGATCCAGTCTATTTGGTGTTCTGTAGGCTTCTTGTACCTTCATAGGAACATCCTTCTTTAGGTTGGGGAAGTTTTTTTCTATAATTTTGTTGAATATGTTTTCTGGGCCTTTGAGTTGTAATTCTTCTCCTTCTTCTACCCCAATTATTCTTAGGTTTGGTCTTTTCATGGTGTCCCAGATTTCCTGAATGTTTTGTGTTAAGAATTTGTTAGATTTGTTTAGTTCTTTAATCTGTCAATTTATTTCCTCTATAGTATCTTCAGAGTCCGAGATTCTTTCTTCCATCTCTTGTATTCGGTTGGAAATACTTGTCTCTGAAGTTTCTGTTCGTTTACTCAGAGTTTCCATTTCCATTCGTCCCTCAGATTGTGTTTTCTTCAATACCTCCATTTCATTTATCAGGTCTTGTACTGTTTCCCTTACCTGTTTGATTGCATTTTCTTGTTTTTCTTGTTTTTCTTGGGTATCTTTGAGAGATTTATTTATTTCGTCTACCTTTTTGTTTGTCATCTCCATTTCTTTATGGCAGTTTTTTACCTCCTGTTTAAGGTCCTCTATTATTTTCATAAAGTACTGTTTAAGGTCGGTTTCTTCTATATCTTCTGGGGTAGGGTGTTCAATTCTTGTTGTTTCGGGATGTCTTGCTTGTGGTGATGTCATGTTGCCTTTCATGTTGTTGGAGGAGCTCCTGCGTTGGCGCCTGCCCATCTCTTCCTTCAAAAGGAGCCCGGAGGAGTTTGGTGTCCTAGACCAATCTTTGCTGTGACTGAAACTGGTTGGATATCCCCAGTGGCAGAGGAGGACCTATTCCTTGAGTCACAATCTAAAGAAGCCCGCACTCCCGTGCAGGAATCCTCAGACCTGCCTGGAGGCCAGAGTCTGACTCCTCTGGTTGGATGGCCTTAGAACAGGAGCAGGACTCCTGAGAACACTAGGGAAAACTTGGGAGACACAGGGACGGGAGAAAGGGACACAAGCCTGTAGAGGGAAGTGGGGGTAAGGGGTCTGTGCTCTCTTCCAGTGCAGGTTGCCCCAGGGTCCGCATTCACTCACCAGTTCAGATGGAATGTCAGGGCACAGGATCAGGGATTCCAGGCAGCCCAGGGTCGCAGCCCAGACCAAAGTGCCAAGGTGGGGGCAGGGCGGGATGGAATACCACACAGCGAACCTGGCAGCACAATCTGAAGGAGCCCGCACCCCTCCGCAGGAACCCTCAGACCTGCCTGGAGGCCAGAGTCTGACCCTTTTGGGTGGATGGCCTTAGAACAGGAGTAGGACACCTGAGAACACTAGGGAAAACTTGGGAGACACAAACCAAAACAAGCCTGCAGAGGGAAGTGGGGGTAGGGGGTCTATGCTCTCTTCCAGGGTAGGTTGCCCCAGGGTCCGCATTCACTCACCAGTTCAGATGGAATTTCAGGGCACAGGATCAGGGATTCTAGCCCTGTGCCCATTTGTTGTAGAGTACTTCCCACTTTCTCCTCTATCAAGCTCAATGTGTTCAGATTAATATTGAGGTCTTTAATCCATTTGGACTTGAGTTTTGTGCATGGTGATAGATATGGATCTACTTTCATTCTTCTACAGGTTGACATCCAGTTATGCCAGCGCCATTTGTTGAAGATACCCTCTTTCTTCCATTGTGTACTTTTGGCTCCTTTATCAAAAATCAGGTGTTCGTAGGTTTGTGGTTTAAGATCCGGGTCTTCTATACGATTCCATTGGTCAACTTCTCTGTTTTTATGCCAATACCAAGCTGTTTTCAATACTGTAGCTCTGTAATAGAGTTTGAAGTCAGGGCTTGTAATGCCTCCAGAAGTACCTTTATTGTATAAGATTTTTTTGGCTATCCTGGGTTTCTTGTTTTTCCATATAAAGTTGATTATTGTCCTCTCAATCTCTGTGAAGAATTTTAATGGGACGTTGATTGGGATTGCATTGAATCTATAGATTGCTTTTGGTAGAATTGCCATTTTTTACTATGTTGATCCTCCCAATCCACGAGCAGGGGAGATCCTTCCATTTTCTGGTATCCTCTTCAATTTCTTTCTTCAAAGACTTAAAGTTCTTGTCAAATAAATCCTTCACTTCCTTGGTTAGAGATACTCCCAGATATCTTATGCTATTTGTGGCTAT